>NW_026586550.1:8486930-8495530 GCF_907164565.1 Psammomys obesus
AAAGAAAGAAAGAAAGAAAGAAAGAAAGAAAGAAAGAAAGAAAGAAAATGAAAAAAGAAAGAAAAGAATAGGTGTGGTTTGTGCTCTTATCTGTGAATTTCAAATCCCATAATTAGCAAGAGAGAGCTTTATTCTAACTAGAAAGTAATTTGCATTACATTTTTTTTTTTTTTTTAATGATGGAGGAATAAGAAGGGAGGCTTCAGAAATCCCTTAATATAAACCAGTCTTTCTCAGTCCTGGTACCATTGCCATTTTGAGCCAAATCATTTTTCTTCGGGAGGAGGGAGAGAGAGCCTATCTTGTGCATTGTAATCTGTGCAGCAGCATTCAAAGCCCCTTCTCATTAGATACAAATGCTTACTCCCAATGTGGCAATCAATATGTCTCTATGTATTACTAAGTGTCCAGGGGGTAAAAAATGCCTCTGCTTGAGAGTCAGAAAAACAAGCAAAGCCAGCAATAGTGGAGACAGAGACAGTCTCACTCTAATCATGTCAATGTCCTTTCCTTTTTCCTGATCCTGGTAGAGAAGGTTTCCATGATTGTTGAATGATCTTCATTTTTTTTTTCTTGAATTGACAGTTCTCTTTTAATAAAGTTGTGGCAGCTGTGGCAAATTATCAGGCACAGAATGAATCAAGGGAAGGATCCAGTTGAGATCAGAGCAAGACAAAGATTGGCTCATGGTGGATTGGGCTTAAAGCAAACAGAGATAGACACTGAATCCTGGCTTCCAAGGTAGTGGACCCAGTGGAAGCCGTGTCTGCATCACAATAGAATATAACACAGATTGATCATTTTTCTTACAGGAAACCAAGAAGCTCATTGGAGTAAAGTCTTCTCCACTCAATTAGTTGAAGAAACAACATAAAAATAAATGTGGTCTTAAAATTCAAAATTTACACTTTAGTAATTCTGAACTAAGGGAACTACGTTGACTAATTGTTGACTAAATCAATCTGTTTGAACCAATGCTATGTTTTACACATAGGAGATTTTGAGGTTTAAAAGAACTGAAATTACTCAAGCAAGAAGTTCTTATCATGAAGGATAAATACATACATTGTTAGCAACTTTGCTTCTTATTAGCTTACAATATTGTTTGTTGCTGTTATCATATTCCTTGTCTCCAGCTTGCTGAGTGCTACTGACATGCAGAGTCAGACAAAAGAACTCTGATAAGTCCTGAGACTTCACACTGATGAACTTGCCATGTACACGGATGGAACTGGCAGAGAAGCTCATCAGTGAAAATCTGAACTTTGAAAAGGAATTCATGACTTTAATTTCTATCCATTAGGCCTGAAATTAAAAAAATGGATTGATATATTATTACTTACAATGGAAGAATTTATATGAAAACAAAAATAAACTAGTTAAGTATGGATTGATATAATTCTGTATTTATTTAGAGTATCAAGTATGGATTTCCTACACAGACATGATCTGTTCAATGTTACCCTTTAATAATAATTTCTGTGACAGCTATTTGTGGTTAGATTAGACAGTAAAGAGCATGGCAAGAACCATATGTTCTCCCATCAGATTTTCTGGGTATATTTTGCCTCTGTTTGGTTATCCACTATATTTAAGCCACAATGATTAATATAACTCTCCTGATTAGAGAATTTTGAAGCAATATAATCTTACAGAGCTTTGAACACAATTAGAAGAACATGGAACAGGTAGTCTTAGCAAATGTTTTTGCATGGCCCTTTTCCCCGCCCCTGTGTCTTAGGAAGGTTGTAGAAAACCTCATTTGAATATAATTTGAATAACATCTGCTAAGAGATTTTAAATAGAAGGTCTTTTCCTCTTGGGGTTGACACAGTAAACTAATCAAGATTCCAAATGTGCAAAGCAACACCATATTCTTGCTGACAAAGTCAGGAGTTCATGTTGTACACGTTAACATTTTGCACAGGGGTCAGACAGGTTCGGGGTCAAACTGATTGCCCTTCTGATCTTTTGTCTTCTCATCTCGAACTTCATTTGGCCTCAGTGAACTTTCTCCAACTAGACTGACCATTTCCTAATGTGATTAAAATTGAATTTTAAATGACTTTAGTTTTCCAAGCATATTTGTGTCTTAGGCAGACTATTTTGTTAAAACAGGTTAGCTGAGAAGAAAACTGGATGAGTGAAAATATTCCCACGAAGGAACAAAGTGAATGAAATCCTTACAGGCTAGTACACCAACAAGAATGCAACAGCACAGTGGGGAGTAGCAGAGCACACATTTTCATGGGTGACTCTGGCCAGAGTTAGGAGAAGTCCTGCAGATACTATCCATATACAATAGAAAATCAGAAACTACAAAAATAGTAGAAAAAAATAGTATGACCTAGTTGGGATTTTGTTGTTTTGCTCTCTTGGTTTTCATAATGGGAGAGGGAAGAGAAAAGAAATAAGCAGTGATTACATTGAAATGCTTCAAGTCAGAGCACAGCATAGCCTAGAATATGTTCAATGCTTTGCAGATCATCTCTGTGTCCTATTTGATTTTCTTTCTTCATGTCTCTTATTGTATAGTGTTCATTTCCTTATGCTTAGGTGTCTGTGTTAGCATGTAATGTAGCATTTATTTCTCACCAGGACACATAGGAACAACAGAAAGAAACAACAAACAAGGTTACTCTTCTTGTGAAGAGACTTGAAATTGTAAATTCAGAAGCCCTTCTTCAAGAGAGTAGGAGACAGCATAGATTTTCTTAGATCCATAATTTCATCATGTCTTTTTCATTGTCTCAGTGCTCCTAAAACTAACAGGATGTATTAGGTGAAGTTTATTTACTTATTTTTCAAACTGGAGCATGGGCAAGGTGAGTGTGTCAGTCTAGAGCTCCTTAATTGCACTCTTGTAGTAAGATTGTAAAGTACAATGGCAGATCACTATAAACACTGACAGCTTTCTCGTTCCTCTTCTTCGCAAGCCCCATGTGGCCACCTTTCTTCTTTTGAAAAGGTCTTTCACCTTGTAGCCCCTATGTTCTTATAGTGACACATAAGGAGGTGTTTAAAAGTCTTTTTGAAGGTGGCATTACAAAGTGCATAGCAGGCAGGGTTGATGGTGCTATTGATGTAACAAAGCCAGTAGCCAATTGTCCACACTGTATTGGGAATGCAGGGTGCACAGAAGGTATTGATGAGCACCATGACATTGTATGGCGCCCAAGTGATAATGAAAGCCAACAGGATAGCCAAGATTGTCCTGGTCACTTTCTTTTCCCGGGACGGAGGAGGCTTCTTTTTGGCAGGCTGCTTGGTCATCTTTACAATCTTGCGTGCTACAATGCTCTGTTTTTCATCCCCATTCTGACCTGATGACCCAACTAGTTCTACAGTGGTGCTTGTTGGGGTGCATGCATCACCCTTTTGGGTCTTCGTGACAATTTTGATGCATGTTTGCTTAGAGTTGTCATCTTTGGATTGGCCCAGGGAAGTGGAAACTGTGTTTTCATCCTGGGTGATTTCATCATCTCTCATATTGGAGGCGACAGCACTGACTGAGGTGGAGTCATTGGAGCTTTCCTTCTCCTCCCCTTGAACGCAGTTCTCAGTCACGCCATCCCGGGGAGCCTTGCCATTCTGGATTTTGTTTTGCTCAAGGCCACCATCACCACTGGGCATGTTGTTGTTGTTTGGCTTTACAATTCTTCCTTGCACCAGACTTGGAGACACTGGGTCTTGGTTGGCCACGGGTTCCTTCTTTTCCTTCTTTATCCTACTCTTGCTTGCCCGGGATATATGCCAATACAGCACAGTCATGATGATGACAGGCAGATAGAAAGCTGCAATGGCAGTGCCAAAGGTGACAGCAGCGTTGGAAAAGAACTGAATGTAGCACTCCCCATCCTCCACAGTTCTTACTCCAACGATGAACTGCCAGAAGAGAATGGCTGGAGCCCAGAGGATGAAGGAAAGGACCCAGGCAGCTGCGATCATCATGCCTGCCATTTTTGTTGTCCGCTTAACAGGGTAGGTCAGAGGTTTTGTGACACAGAAGTACCTATCAAAGCTGATGATGAGCAGATTCATAACAGAGGCATTGCTGACAACGTAGTCCAAGGCTAGCCAAAGGTCACATACTACAGGTCCCAAAGGCCAGTAGCCAATCACAGTGTAGAGGGTATACAAGTTCATGGAGAAAACGCCTATGATGAGGTCAGCACAAGCCAGGCTGAACAAGAAGTAATTGTTGACAGTCTGAAGGTGACGGTTGACTTTAATGGAAACCATGACCAGGATGTTGCCAATGATGGTCACCAGGCTGAGGGATCCAGCCACAAGGACAATAAATACCACCTCAAACGTCTTGTAAGGACTGGTAAGAGCCAAGCCATTGTTAGAGGAGTTCGTTGAGTTATTCATGTTGTGTTTAGTAGTGAAGTGGCCAAATAAACATTTAAACCTGCAGGGAAATAGAATGAAGTTAACAAATGTATTATAAACATTGTTTCAAAACACATAAAATTTCTTCCTTTTGAAAAATTTTCCAGTCATTCTTTTGTATCTTGAATATACTATCTCCGGTTTGGCCCACCCAAGAGGCAAAGACTATTAATGGAAGACTAAAAATTTTCTTAATGGTAGACAATGAATTTATGATTCAAAATACCGATATGAGCATCTGTCTATCTGCCTGTTTGTTTATACCACCAAATCTTTATGAGTTGGACTAACTAAACCAAATATATAGTAAAAAGTTTTCAAAACAGCCAGAAACTTCTGGATTTGAAATAAAAATTAATAAACCAGTGAAAGGCAAAATATTGTAGAACATAAAACTGAATGTATGACTTTTATAGTCAATAACACCTTTCTTTACAGCAGATGAGACTGTTCCTTATTAATATTGATGATGGTAATGATAAAAAGACATTATACTAGGCAATGCACCCAATCAAAGTAAATTTGTTTCTCTCAATTTTGTTTTACAATTGTAATCCATTTTCATTTAGCACTAGAATATCTAAGATTCCATACCTTATAAGAGAATCATAACTTTCTATTGATACCAATTTTTCAACAGTTTTCTTTGTTTCAAGCCACTGTTAAATCCATTGCTTTACTATTCTTTGACAAACCTTTCATTTTTCTGAAGAGGAAGCTAGGGACCAGCAAGTTGCAGAAATTGAAGTAAACTCACTTTCAAGTCAGTGATAGATATGCTGCAATTCTTTACTTTCCCTTTCTTCTTTACAAGTGGTATGAATTGCTTTTCAGTAAGAGTCATAAATAAATGCAGCCTTAGGTCTCTCAGTTGCATGTTTTCTCAACAATTATTAAGGGCTATAGGAAGTCTTTGCAATAGACTATAACATCTCTCTTGCAGAAAGAAGAAAGCTGAAAAAAAAAGAATTTAAGAAACTTCTTTATCATTAGGACAGTGAGTAAATAATGTATAACTAAAATCAGCACCTAACCAAAGACCTTTTTGTTAGATAATCTCCTTCTGCCTCCCCTCCACTTTGAAGGGTTATATTTAATAAGAAATAACTAAGGAGCAACACAGTGGTATATGGAGACATTGCTAGTTAAGTGATTATTTAGTGAACCTGAGACCCTTATCCATTCTGAACACCGAAAATCCTAGGGGATATGAACTACAGTCACTATTGCAACTCAGGAATTTTCAGAGATATCCTCCAAGGCTATGACAATTCTGGTGTGAAAAAGGGAAACATGACATTTAGAAGCAAGTACATGTATTTGATGCAGGGACATCCTTTCTTCCAACAGGAAGCATACACTGTGTGAGGCTGTCCCTCTTTTTGAAAGATAGCAGCTGACTTCCACCAGCCTCTTGTTGCTTCTTTTCTCCAAGTTTCTGGTGTCATTAAAGCAGTAAGGTTCCATCACAAATGAAGGTTCTCACAATGGGAATGAACTTCAAAGCATTCATGTTCACATGGTGAACGTGTAATGTGGTATTCTACAGTATAGTTTATAACAAGGTACTAGGTGTGTTTTGGGAACATGAAAAGAAAACTTTTCTTCCCCCAGCTTTTTTTTGTATACATAGCAAAGAGGAACACACATGGTTCTGTGTTTTCTTCACAGAGTTCCAGTACTTGTATCATTCAACAAATGGTGCTGGTCCAACTGGATGTCTACATGCAGAAAAATGAAAATAGATCCATATTTATCACCCTAAAGTCCAAGTGGATCAAAGACTCAACATAAAACCAGATACTCTAAATCGGTTAGAAGAAAAAGTGGTGAAGAGCCTAGAACTCATTGGCACAGGAGACAACTTCCTGAACAGAACACCAACAGCACAGGCTCTAAGCTCAACAATAAATAAAATGACCTCATGAAACTGAAAAGCTTCCATAAAGCAAAAGACACTGTTGTCAGAACAAAACAACAGCCTCCAAACTGGGAAAGGATCTTCACCAACCCTATATCTGACAGAGAGCTGATATCCAGAATATATAAAGAACTAAAGAAGCTAAAAAGCACTAAATCAAGCAATCCAATTAAAGAATGGGGTATTGAGCTAAACAGAGTATTCTCTGTAGAGGAATTGAATGGCAGACAAACACTGCCAAGAGATGCTCAACATCCTTAGCCATCAGAGAGATGCAAATCAAAATGACCCTGAGATTTCATCTTACACCCATCAAAATGGCTAAAATCAAAAACTCAAATGACAACACAGGCTAGAGAGGTTGTGGAGAAAGGGGAACCCTCCTCCACTGCTGATGGGAATGTAAACTGGTACAACCACTTTGGAAATTAGTCTGGTGCTTTCCCAGACAATTAGGAATAGTGCTACCTCAAGATCCAGCTATACGACTCCTAGGCATATATCCAAAAGTTGCTCAAGTATACAACAAGGACATTTGATCAACCATGTTTGTTGTAGCTTTATTTGTAATAGCCCAAACCTGGAAACAACCCAGATGTCCATCAACGGAGGAATGGATACAGAAATTGTGGTACTTTTACACAATGGAATACTACTCAGCAATCAAAAATGAGGAAATCATGCATTTGCAGGCAAATGGTGGGATCTAGAAAAGATCATTCTGAGTGAGCTATCCCAGAAGGAGAAAGACACACATGGTATATACTCACTTATTTAGACCTATAAGATAGGATAAACATACTGAAATCTATACACCTAAAGAAGATAAACAAGAAAGAGGACCCAGGGTGAGATGATCAATCCTCACTTAGAAAGACAAATGGGATGGACATTGGATGTAGGAGAAAACAAGTAACAGGACAGGAGCCTACCACAGAGGGCCTCTGAAAGACTCTACCTAGCAGTGTATCAAAGCAGATACTGAGACTCATAACCAAATTTTCGGCAGAGTGCAGGGAATCATATGAAAGAAGGGGGAATTAGTATGACCTGGAGAGGACAGGAGCTCCACAAGGACGAAATATATCTGGGCACAGCGGTCTTATAGGAGACTGTTTTTCCCACCAAGGACCATGTATGGATATAAGCTAGAACCCCTGCTCGGATGTAGCCCATGGTAACTCAGTATCCAAATGAGTACCCTAGTAAGGGGACAGGGACTATTTCTGACAGGAAATCAATGGTGGGTTCTTTGACCTCCCCACCCCCCCAAGGGAGGAGCAGCCCTGCTAGGCCACAGAGGAGGACTTTGCAGCCAGTCCTGAAGATACCTGATAAAACAGGGTCAGATGAAAGGGGAGGAGTTCCTCCCCTATCAGTGGACTTGGAAAGAGGCACGGAGGAGATGAGGGAGGCAGGGTGGGATTGGGTGGGAATGAGAGAGCGGGATACAGCTGGAATATAAAGTTAATAAAATGTAACTAATAAAAGAAATAAAAAAATCTGTGTAATTCTGAGTTTGCTGCTAAAATTCAATGAAATTTATTTTTTTCTTTTCTCAAACTTTTTTTTTCTTTTAGAGTTGTAGCAAGGATTAAAGCGATATTATGTCCTTGAATGATAGTCTATAAAGGCTAAGCCTGAAGCATGTGCTATTAATATTTATATCTGCCAAGCAGATGTAAATTGATCACCTCTCTTAATCTTTCCTAATAGTTATCAGAAAAGAGTGTGTCAATGTGTGTTTGAGCTAGGTATAAGTGGGAAGGTTTGGGATAGAGCTGAGTGGTAAAAGTAACAAATTCTCATTATCAGCGATTGCAAATTATCAGCAAAAATGTTTTCAAGAAAATCATCAAAAGGACAATTAGCATGTTTTGAGCATAATTACTCTTCAGAGCAAGTCCTTGGGTGGCTCGTGTTTTTATGACACATATTGACCAAAGGATTAAAGACTAAAATTCAAACCAGTAGTACTCTATTACAAATTAATAATCATTCCTTATCTGAAAAGTACTCCCATCAGCTGAAACCATGTGCAAACACCAATGACCTGCAAGAGTAAGCCTTGTATCCAGATATCAAGGTATGGATAAACACTGTATCTTTGAGGGGAGATGTTGATAATAAAGCTTGGTTGGAACAAATAAGTGGAGTTTGCCACACAAAAAATGTGACATTTATAATTCTAAACATTTTTCTAAAATAAATCATTACAACATTGTATCATCCAAAAAGTGTGTGTGTGTGTGTGTGTGTGTGTGTGTGTGTGTGTGTGTGTGTG
>NW_026586550.1:8495540-8572982 GCF_907164565.1 Psammomys obesus
TGTGTGTGTGTGTGTGTGTGTGTGTGTGTGTGTGTGTGTGTGTGTGTAAGGGGAGAGGCAGAGGTACCTCAGTGCTAGAGTGCCTACTTAGCATGTGAAAGAACCAGGTTTCCATCACAAAAGAACACACACACACAGGCATATGTACACACACACACACACACACACACACAGAGAGAGCCAGTGTTTCACCAAATTAATAAAAAATACCATTTCATAACAACATTCCCTCAGTGGCACTGAAGTTTTAAATATTGATACCAATATTTTGAACTGATATAGAAAAATTAAAAACTCGATATGTACTAGATTGGAGTGGATAATTAGATAATACAGATGGGACTTGTGCCTGGGGGGACAGAAAACCAGAGGTATGTGTGGAAACACTTTTTCTTTTTTTTAACTTTTTTTTAACACTTTTCTTTTCTTTTTTTTAACTTTTTTTTTTAAAGGTGGACAATGAAAGTATATGACAATGTTACCAGCAAGCTAGTTAACACATTCATTTCTACATATAATTGCCCTACTTTGAATATGTGGCGAAATTCCCAAGGCTTGACTTCACAGTATATTTTAAACATATCTTCCATCATAATCAATGGTAACCACTGTTGAATATATTACCTTTCAACATTAATTCATTTTACAAACAAAATTGTATTCTTTAACCCAAATCTGCCAGTCTCGAACACTGGACACCTCTATACTTTATTTATTTAGTTGTTCATTTTATATCTCAATTGTAGTCCCCATCCTCCTTTAGTCCTGGTCCCACCCTCCCTGTCTCTACTCCCCCCTTCCTCTCCTTTACTACTCAGGAAAGCTCCCACCCCCAACACACCACAGCACTTCAAGTTGCATCAGGACTGAGCACATCTTCAGTGGCCTGGCAAGGTAGACCCACCAGGTGGAAGTAATAAAAAAGCATGCAAGAGAGTCCATGTAGAAATAGCACCTGCTTATCTTACCAGGGAACACACAAAAAGATCATGTTGCCCATTGGTTGCATATGTGTAGGGGGCCTAGATGCAGTCCATGTATGGTCTTGGTTAGTGCTTCAATCTCTGCAGCACCTTGTCCTCTCCCCACCAGGGCCCAGGTTAATTGGCTCTTCCTATGTCCAGGGTGGAATGAGCTTTATGGATGGATCAGTGTGTGAGCAGTTCGCATATTGCAAGTTTTACATGCTATTTCATATAATTCGTATGACTTTAAGAAGGGCAGTTCTTGATTTTCTAGTTGTAAAATTGATAGTGGTCAAAGGCTCGGAGAGATAGCATCCAATTTATATTCAGGTCTACCTGAGAAATGCTATCTCATCATTTGTATGATGTCTCACCTTGACATGGAAACTGAACATGAGGAAGTGTTTTAGAAGAACAAGAGACTCAGGAAAACCAAATCTGTGGGCTTCTGACGAAGGGAGTATTAGTTTTTTGAGCCCCTGATAGATTATTCAGTCCAAAGTGTTTAACCCTAAATACATGTACATAGAAGCAACATTAAATGATTGAGAGAGAAAGAGAGAGACAGAGAGACAAAGCAGAGAGACAGATAATTACAGAGGAAAAGGTCATGGAAGCAGGTTAGAATACTACAATTTTAAGTTGGATAAATATCATAATATGTTCTAAGATGCTTAAAAGTTTTTCCTAATAATATTATAGTATACATAGGACTTTCAACACAAAATACTATTGCAGAAAATATAAAAAATCTGAGGTTGATTTGATGGGCCAGTACAGAAAGCATCACGTTATGGAGGCAACACTTCACCCACAAATTGATTAGTAGAGCATAATATAAAAATCTTAGTTTACTGTCTTAAAAATGAGATGCAGTAGTCTTATACTGTGTTAACATTGATTAAAATGCAAGTGAAGATTACTCATTTTCATTGCTTTGTAGTACTTATCAACAAACATGTTGCATATTCATCTGATAAATAATATTAAAAATGTAATTTTTAGACTCTCCAAGATGGCGGCAACCAGTGTGCACCATTTAGGAAGGGCAGAAGATCTGAAACCCAAAAACAAGCCAGAACATGGATTTTGAGGCTTCACAAGCTAGAGAGAACAACATATGAACTGCGACAGATTGGATCCAGGCACCCCGTGGACATCTCTGGGGTCTGAGATTGGTACACTATCAAGCCCTGCATGTTTGGCTACACCTTCCGGCTGCAGCAGCAGCAGCGGTGCAAAACCCCAGGTAAGGGGTGCCTCCTTACCCTTAACAGCCAAATAGGGGACCCAAATAAGAGAGTAGAACATTGTGTGCCCTCTACTCTTCCCACTCACACCTGCGAGTGAGTGATTCTGTGAGAGAGTGCATACAGAGCCCCAGGTCAGAGTCCCTCTATGATCGCAGCCAGGCAGACATCAGTTCCCTTCCACGCATATCCCTGCTGTGGGCAACATAGGGATCTCTAGAACAGCATTCTCAACATTGAAGCCCCTATTCTGTGGGTCTCCCAGTTGAGTCCAGCCAATCAATTCCTGGAACCAAGATGGTGTGGCTCAGGCAGATCTGAGCACTTGGAGCACAATACGGAGATAGGCCTGTGGGCCACTGAGCCATTCAGGGTACCTGAGCAAGCACACTGTGCCAGAGCAAATGGAGGCTGCACCACAACCTATGCTTGTGCTCCTCCCTTACACTTCACCCTTCCAGGCATTCACACCTCCACACACACTCTTGCACTTGCACATATGTGCCTTCAACCTTCCTCCTTCAACCTTCCTGCATCTGAAACACCAACACCCCACTCAAACAGATTGACCTCTCTCATCTTCCTGAAGAATGCTCTAGACTCCAGAGACAGACAGACCCAGCCAGCAGTACAGGCAAAGGTTACCAAGGCAGGCATAAGAACACATTCAACAAAAATCAGGACAACATGACTTCACCAGCAAACCCCAAAATCAATGTATATTTAAATCATTGAAAACACAGGAAAATTATTTTAAAGCTATGCTTATAGAGTTATTAAAGGCACGTAAAGAGGAAATTGACAAAACTCTCAAAGAAATACAGGCAAATATAGCCACATAAATAGAGGAAGATAAAAAAGACATGAACAAAGCTCTCAAAGAAATACAGGCAAATATATCCACTTAAATAGAGGCACATAAAGAGGAAATGAAGAAAAAAATAGATGCCATCATGGAAAGAGAGGAGTCCATGTTCAAACTGATGAAGGAAATGGTGCCAGGCATGAAAACAGTATTAGAACCAATAAAGAAAACATAAGCAGAGAAAACCCTGGAGCTGGAGAACTTAGAGAAAAGATCAGGAACCACAAAGGTGTCACCAACAGAATACAAGAGATGGAAGAGAGCAGGCGCTGAAATACAATTACAGAAATTGATACAACTCTCAAAGAAAAAGTAGAATCAGAAAAGTCCCAAACACAAAACATCCAAGAAATCGAGGACACCATGAAAAGATGAAATCTAAGAATAATAGGAATTGATGAAAAAGAAGATTTCAGGCTCCACGGTCCAGAAAAGATTTTCAAGAAAATCATAGAAGAAAATTTTCCCAACTTAAAGAAAGAGATGTCCTTAAACATACAAGAGACTCGCAGAACATCAAATAGACTAGACCAGAAAAGAAATTCCTCATATCACATAATAATCAAAACACTAAATCTATAAAACAAAGAACAACTATTAAAAGCAGCAAGAGAAAAAGACCAAGTAACATATAAAGGCAGACATCAGAATCACACCAGACTTCTCAACAGAAGCTATGAAAGCCAGAGGGCCTGGACAGGTATCATGCAGACCACAGAGACTAACCCAGACTACTATACCCAGCAAAGCTTTCAATCAACATAGATGAATAAAACAAAATATTCCATGACAAAACTAAACTTAAACAATATCTACACAGCAACCCAGCCCTACAAGATACCAGATACTAGAAGAAAAACTCTAATCTAACAAAATCAAGTACAGCCAAGAAAACACATGACATAGATAACCTCACAACAAAAATCAAAAGAGAACAAACACACAAACACACTATTACCACCACTCCACAAAAAAAAAAAAAAAAAAAAAAAAAAAACCTAACATTCATTGGTCACTATTATCTATCAACATCAATGGACTCAACTCTCCAATAAAAAGACATGGACTAACAGAAAGGTTGCAGAAAAGGATTCAACATTCTGCTGCACCCAAGAAACACACCTTTGCAACAATGACAGATAATGCCTCAGAGTAAAGGGCTGGAAGAAAGTTTTTCACGCAAATGGACCCAGAAAACAAGCTAGAGTAGCTATCCTAATATCTAATATAATAGACTTTCAACCAAATTAATCAAACAAATATGTTGAGGGACATTTCATTCTCATCAAAGGAAAAATCCACCATAAGGACATCACAATACTGAACATCTATGCCCCAAATACAAGAGCACCTGTATTCATTAATGAAATATTATTAAAGCTGAAATCATACCTCAATCCCAACACCTTAATAGTGGGGACTTCAACACTCCACTCTCACCACGGGACAGATCATCTAGACAGACGCTAAATAGGGAAATAATGACACAGAGGTCTTAAATCAAATGGACCTAATAGATGTCTACAGAACCTTTCACCCAAATTCAGAAGAGTATACTTTCTTCTCAGCACCCCACAGAACCTTCTCCAAAATTGATTATATAGTCAGACACAAAGCCAGCCTCAAGAAGATTGAAATAATCCCTTGTATTCTATCTGACTACCATGGTCTAAAACTAGACCTCAACAACAACAGAAATAACAAAAAGCCTACACACATGCATGGAAACTAAACAACTCTCTACCCAATGACAGCTGGATTAAGGAAGAAATAAAAGACAAAACTAGAAACTTCCTAAAATTCAATGAAAATGAAGGCACAAATTATCCAAATTGATGTGACACAATGAAGGCAGTGCTAAGAGGAAAGTTCATAGCACTAAGTGCCTTCGAAAATAAGTTTGAGATATCTCATACAAACAACGTAACTGCTCAACTGAAATCCCTAGGAAAAGAAGAAGTAGACACACCCAAGAAAAGTAGATGGTTGGAAATAATTAAACTCAGGGCTAAAATCAATAAATTAGAAACAAAGAAAACAATTCAAAGAATCAATGAAACCAAGAGCTGGTTCTTTGTGAAAATTAACAAGACAGACATACCCTTAGCCAAATTAAGTAATAGGCAGAGAGAAACTATACAAATCAGCAAAATCAGAAAGGAAAGGGGGAATATAATGACAGACACTGAGGAAATTCAAAGAATCATTAGGTCTTATGTCAAAAGCTTTTACGCCACAAAATTTGAAAAACCTAAATGAAATGAACAATTTTCTCGCTAGATCCCATTTACTAAAGCTAAGCCAAGATCAGGTAAGTAGATTTAACAGTCCTATATCTCCGAAGGAAATAGAGACAGTCATCAAAAGTTTCCCTGCCAAAAAAAGCCCAGGCCTGATAGTTGCAGCTCAGAATTCTATCAGACCTTTAAAGAAGAGCAGATGCCAATACTCTTCAAACTATTCCACAAACTAGAAACAGAAGGAACATTGCCTAACTCATTCTATGAGCCCACACAAAGACCCAACAAAAAAAAGAATTTCAGACCAACTTTCTTATGAACATTGATGCAAAACAAACAAAACCTCAATAAAATACTGGAAAACTGAATCCAAGAACACATAAAAGATATCATCCACCATGACCAAGTAGGATTCATCACAGGCATGCCAGGGTTGTTCAATATATGGAAATCCTTCAATGTAATCTACCACATAAACAAACAAAAGGAAAAACAAAACAAAACAAAACATGATCATCTCCTTAGATGCCGAAAGAGCATTTGAGGAAGACAGTGCAGCCAGTCCTGATGAGACCTAATAGGCTAAGGTCAAATAAAAGGGATGGAGGACTTCCCCTATCAGGCAACTAGGGGAGGGACATAGAGGGAGAAGAGGGAGGGAGGGTGGGATTGGGAGGAGACCAGGGAGAGGGCCACAACCAGATACAAATTGAATAAACTGTAATAAATGATAATAATAATAATAATTAATAATAAAAGAAAAATGTAATTTTTATTTCCTGACATGAATTGCAGTAGATAATCCATAATCTGCTTTAGGTCTTTGCAATACTCATTTAATCGCATTAATTAATGAATAACATTGACACTCATATTAAATATACTATCTCCCACCAACATTGTTAGAAACTAAATAAATTTTTAAAGAAAGAAGGCAGAGGGTAGCTGAGGAGAGAACTCTTCCAAGAAGTATTGGGGAGCAAAGCCCCTGCTCTCTGAGAAATGTTCTGTTTTACACAGTTTGATATTGACAGAATGGAGGGTGACATGGTTTTTTCGCATCTTACATGTTACCAACTTTTACTACTTAAGAGTCATGAGGAGTCTCTTTAGAACTGGCTGTGTGAATTAATATTCCACTTTCTGGGATCTGGGACAGCGTCATACAGACATGGAACACACTTCCATTTATTTCTCATTCAATCTGATTTTTCTTTTAGCCAAGGCATTGTGTCAGTGTGGTTTCCTTCCCTTCCTCACTAACTCCTACATGTCACTGCAGCAGCACTTGCTGTGGGATGGCCTCAAGGAGGAGTGGCGGCCTTGCTTCTTTTTGTTCAAAATATCTTCTGAAGCACTGGAATGAACAGGTCTCTAATGGCGTCACAGGCTGTGGGAGAGAGGAAGTGATGAGCAAAAGGGAATCCAAAGAAAATAGGGCATGTTTTCTTCCACAAGGGCTTTCTAATCTAGGAGAAACATGGAATGCTTGTAAGATTGACTGACCACCTATAATGCTGGATGTATGTGGGGCCAAGTGCCAAGGCCAAGACTTTAGGAGAAAGGTTGGACAGAATGGAACAAAATAAATATGAAGGCTCCCTGAGACATCTTACCTAAATATTCTCTGCTCATCTCCTCTCCCTTTGTTTCCTTCCTCTCATATGATGCCTGACTTTTTTCTAGCATTCTCCAGAGTTTGTGCCATCATTTTTTCTCAGGAAAGTACCATTTAGGATATTAGGCTACTGCTCTAGGACTTTGAACTTGAGGAAGAGAAAGTTCAGAATTACGAAAGAAGACTCACACACTCATTTACCCTCACTGAATTGACACATTATTTAAAATAAAATGTGTCAAAAATATTCCCAAAGAAATGTGTGAGTTTTTTCTCATTTAGAAAACTGTAGCACAAAATGGTAGACTTTGCTGGATAAGCATTATGTAAAAATTTGAATTGAAAAAAGAAGCCATGCCAAAAACAAACTATATTTTCAAGCTGGACCCTTAAGATCCACTCATATTATCACATAGATGTATTTTGCAAAAAACAACAAACAAACAAACAACCATAAAATAAAATAAAATCAATTGACAGCAGAGTGAAAGTAGCTGAAGCAGCATTCTGATACCCAGGTCATTATACAAAGAATTTAGAATTCACAAATTCTTTCCCTGTGAAAAACATCAGGATTATGCACAAGCTTATTGCAGAGCAAACATGCAGGCTGTTTTGGCTGCCTGTCAAATGTAGTACTATTCTTGGTGATTCTGAGATAAGCTTCTAGTCCATGTCAGCCATGCTATCTTTTTTCTTCTTTAAAACACACAATATAAACACCACTTACCCTAGAGAGATGCCACGACTAACAGGAAAAGAGGGATAATCATGATTTTACTAGGATCCTAGCTTTCCTACTCACGCAGGTCACATTGTAGTTATCATTCACACACAGTGTTCCTGCTGCCAAAGAGGAACAAGGATCTGGACACAATAAGCACAATGAAACCAGGGGATGCTCAGGCTTTTAAGTTGTTAAGAGCTCATCTCACATGGATAAGCAAATGGTCTTCCATCCTGTTCTGCATTGCATTTAACAGAACTCTGAGAGAGATGAGGGCGGTAGATTTACGTTTCTTTTTTCCTCCTTTATAGTAAAATGGATGGGCTTAAAGCTATGGCATAAAATATGTCCTACACTGTATAACCTAGATCAAACATCTGATCAGAGGCAAGCCTGTTATGTCTCCTTCAGGAAGAACAGAAAAGGAAATGGACCAATGGCCACAGAGGTGTGGGAAGTTGTCTGTGCCTTCACAGCTGTATCTGTGTCTTTCTCTTTGTCTTATGAAGCTGGAACCATGGAGCTAGCTTTTTAAGTTTTGTTTTTGCGGTGTTTCTACCACTCCCCGAACTTGGCAGGCTGCTGGTTTAATAACACTAAATTAGTTAATTCATTCTTTGAATTAAAATTGTGAATCAAATTTGCAGAGGAATTGAGGCTTGTTAAAAGCCTCATAGCAAATTCTGGGGGGAGAGCTGTTATTCTCAAGAAGCTGAACAAATACAAACACCACACATGCCTTCCATTGAGACAGAAGACAGAGCACATGTCAATATGCAACTTCAGGTTGTAGGTCAAGGACACACATTGGTAGACAAGAGGGAATTCTACTTATGAGTAGTGAAGTTTTTATGTGGCCCTTGAAGTGTGAACCATGGCAACCAGATAAATAGTATCAGAAGTTGTACACAGAGTAAATGACTCACACACAAGTGAAATTTCCTCTGAGTATAATGAAAAGTTTCAGCAGCACAAGTTGCAATAACTGGGTAGAGAGTGAGACACCCAATTTAGTTAGGAGGATATTTATTATAAGTCTGTCTCAGGGTACACGGCTTATGAAGGGAAAGTTAGACTTACTGACCAATGTAACACAGTGCTCTTTCCACAAAAAAATGCACATTTCTATGGAAAGTGCAAATGAGTAGTTTTTGTTTTATAGACATGGCTTTAATAGTCATCATGATTTGAAACACAGAAGTGTACAGTGAGTGGGCATCATCATTCTTTTGGCTGAAATCTCTAGGATAGAGATTACTCTAGCTTTATGGAGCTCATAGAAATGAATTCACCTCCCAATGATACAAATTTTGAATCTTCTCACTTTTCAATGACAAAAATGACACCTGCTTCGTAGCCTTATGATTCATACCAGAGTCAATGGGGCTATAAAAATAGAATAGTAATGAAGTATACAAAGTAATGGGCAGCAACTATTTTTATTGTTTCTAATCCAAACATGAAATGATTGTTTCCCCAGAGCCTGATTGCAGCCTATTTCTAGAACTCAGCAAAATGACCACAGTGTTATCACACTAAAACTTGAAGCCCAAGAGCATTGAGAAGATTAAAGTTTTTTACTAAATGATCGAATGGCAATTCAGATGAGGGAACATAAAAAGCTGCATCGAGTCAGCAAAGACTTGTGTTTCTAAAGCACTAATTTAGAGTCCCAATAGAAAGCAAGTTGGCCAGAAAGGATGAAGTTTACGTCCGAAACCAGAGTAGTCAGTTCTCCCATGTTCTTGAAATAAAACCATTTCTTGTTTATGACATTGGGGAAATGACAGCATCATTAAATGTGTGCAATAAAATATGCCATCCCATATTGCTCTGTCCCTTTCTTCTCTGATGCCCTCCCCTTTTCTTTCACCTTAGTTAAAAACCATTTAACTATGTAAGTGTCCCTGATACCTCTTTGCCTCCAGACTCTGCTGGTTTCTTTTCCTTATTTTTGCAGGGCTGAGGATTGAAGCCAGGGCCCTGCGTATCCTGAGCAAATGGTCTACCATTGAACTGGAGCAGTAGTCTGTGTACCTCCATTCTCCCCAAACACTCTTTGACATTATATCTTTCTTGAAACCTGCAAGCCTAAAAGATAACACAGAAATGACATTTAGCTTCTTGAATTGTACCATTGGGCTTGGAAGTAGGCCAAGCACAATTTATATGCCTTCATTTCTACCATGCCATGAAACAAATGGTTGCTAAAATTTGAGAAGTTTATGAAAGGAATAATTGTCCATGCCTTTAGTTCTATTATACTGGAGGCAAAGGCAGGCAGATATCTGTGATTTCAAGGCCAACCTCAACAATTTATGGAGTTAAAGGCCATCCAGAGTTACATAGTGAAACCCTATCCCTCAAAAAACAAAGCAAAAATATATTTAAAGCCATTCACATATAGGCATTGAAGTACAATTTCCACTCATAAACAATTTATAATAAGGAAACATCTTCCAATATATGGAAAATGGATGGGAACAAATGTTCAAGACTGGTACAAAGCAAAGTTTTAGCTGCATCATTGCATTACCAGGTAAAGCATGTTTAATATGGGTTGTTTACTGAGATGAGATGGGAAAATGCACACTTAGACCTTTAAGCAAATTAGAGTATCTGTCTACAATTACTTAACCTGTAGCACATCTCAAAGTGGTAGAAAATAAGAAGCTAGGAGAGTTTGTCTCTGAATCTTCACCCAGCCACTGGATAGATGCATACCCATGTGCTCACATGTTCAATATTCTCTGAGTAGGAAAGGATTGTGACTCTTATGAGAGCAAAGCAAGGCAGTTTTTCTGTTCTCGTAAAGGCTGTAGGATAGATACTTCTTCTAGGAAGGATCAGTACAACATAGCAACATGCTACGGAAAGGGAACTTTCAGGACACACAGCTGGCCTTCTATAGCAATGCCCAAACATGAAAGACACCATGAGTCTTGTATGAAAAGGTCCTGGTTACTTAGCTATGGGAGGTGCCAACAAAAAGCTGGCTTCTCACTTCGTAAGGGTGACACAACTCCTCTTTCTGTAACTTCTGTTTATGGATGGCTATGATGTGTTTGTGAATGTAGTAGTTAATGCTTTAGCTCAGCAAAACCTGAAAAAGAAGCCTATCTCTTTTCTTTGTTGGGTGTGTTATCTGTTGAAACCCTTTTCGTATCTAATTAATCTAATAAATATGAAAAATAAAACGCATCATTTACATTTTTCACAGGAATGTAGCTCAGTAGACTCCTTGCAGGCACTCATGAAGTAGCCACCAAGATTAAGTTGATAGTGATTTAACAGCTGATTCTAATACACAAGTACAATGTAACAAGAAGTAACAAAGGAATCAAGCATGCATTCTGTATTGCTCCACAAACATAAGAAAACAATGAATTTTTTTGTTCCTTTTCATGAGTAAAATCAATTTCTCATTCTATTATTTGCTTCCATTCAACATGAGATTAAAAAATTATACCATTTTCACCAAGCAACCAGGTTCCTATGCTGATTTCACCAATCTAAACATATGAATATTAATGACTAATATCTTCTTAATCAAGAGCCCTGAAAGCTATGGCAGTGAATATATTTTTAAAGCATGTAAGTCTAAGAAAGTTTACTTAATGATCATAAACTCACTATTTAGTTCAAAACAGTGTTCTCTAGAGAAATTAGTCTTTTTAATGGAGTAAGAAAAAAATTTAGCCCTTGCAGATTTAGATCTAACCCGATATTTTCTTTGGTCACATTACCAGTGAACTATAATTCTTTCTTTCCCAGAAGTTATCAGCTACAAAATAAGAAAATATTAAAATTTTCACTCTGTGTCAAATTATGAAGCTCAGAGCATGATTTATGAATACACATAAATTAACACCAAAGTAACATTTAACATATCATTGTAGGTGATATTGTCAATGAAACAACTTTTTTCTTTTTTATTATTAGCATTTATTACAATTTAATCACTTTGTATCCTGGCTATGGCCCCCTCCCTCATCTCCTCCCAATCCTACACTTCCTCCCTCTTCTCCCCCTATGTCCCTCCTCTAGTCCACTGATGTGGAGGTCCTCCTCCCCTACAACAACAACAACAACAACAACAACAAAAAACAATTCATTTAGCAATTGTACTAATTGAAAGGATATATCTTGCATCAAGAAGAAATAAAGAATACCCACCTAAATTGTGTGGAGGGGTAGGGCAGCCTTAGGACTTTTCTTTCTCACACTTAAAGACAATTCCAATTTCTTCATTCAGGTTTTTGTTTTCAATTTCCATTCATTGTCTGCACTTTCTTTAGTTTATGTGGCAACGTATAAAATGCCATTGACTATTTAAAAGCTACTTCACAGACACCATTGCTAAACCTCTGCTGCAATCTTATTCTCCACCGTCATTGTAAGAAACTTAACTTTGCTTATGATATAATGCTTTCAAAACATTACATGGCAATACTCCAAGGACTAAAGGCATATAGCCTCATGATCCTAGAACCCAGCAACTATAGCTAGACTGGAGCTGGTTGTAATAGCAAAAGAAGGGATGCAGACCTAGCATTGATAGCCATTTTGAACTAAGAATCCCTATCAGCAGCTGTGCTGTGGCAAAGACAGCACCCATCTTAATCTCAGTCTGTCTTCATGTATGATTCATGGATGGGCAGGAACATGAGAATATTTACACAAAATGCTCTCAGGATAGATTCAATAGCGGATCGTCTCTTTTTTTGTCCTATTGTGAATTGCATGGGTCTATCCAATGAAGTATGATTACACACCACACACACACACACACACACACACACACACACACAGACACACACACATACACATGCTGTTCTTCTAACTTCTCCCCCTAGTCTCATTCTATACATCTATCTTCCTTCCTTCCTCCATTTTCTCATTCCTTCTTGTTTTCTTCCTTCTTTTCTTTTTCTATGTAGTCATTTATTTGTAAACCACTAGATTATTTTAATGCTGTCCATATGTACAAGGATGTGGGGTCACCCATGAAGCTTGGGAAACCTATCAGTAGCTATATCCTCTAAGAAGATTGAGTTTTTACTCCCCTAGATCTTGGCTTGGAGGGGGGCACTCGTAAATTCTTCCCTTGTTTTTGCTTAAATTTGGGTTGGTTTGGTCTTCTGCAAAGGCAGACCATATCTTAGCTCCTGTTCTTGATGCTAAAACTTTTCTAGCTCTGTTGTCTGCATTTAAGGACATAACTTGTGAGCATCTTGCTTCTGACTATTTCCTTGTTTTGTTCCTTTCAAAGACCATTGTAAAGCTGAAAGTTGACAATTTGACCTACTTTACTCAATATTTTTCCTTTTTTTTTTCTTTTGGGTGTTATTAGTTAAATAAAAAATGCACACTAGGCTGACCTATTTAAACAAGATCTAAACTAGTATGTCACAGTGGGTGGTCCCTATCTAAATGAATAAGTAGCTAGGTACATTATAGAAATTCCCAAAACAGGCACAGTATGGGGCAGGGACAGTGAGATCTTTCATGATGGTTGTCGCAATATCCTTTACATCCTAAAATTCTCAAAGCATGCATGAAAATAAAGATTTGAGAGTCACTGAAATAGCTGGCTCTTTTATTATTTCTATGAACTGCACATACCAGCTGACAAAGAAACCCTGAAGCAGTTATTTTATAAGACTCAATGGATTTATAGAACCCAAACAATGTTTTTATATGCTGAGGTTAAATGAATTGGAAAATTATGAATTGCTCTTAGTAAAATACATATATATAAGGCTGAGGATAGAAAAAAATCATCAAAGGTATCTCTGATTATCTAGATTATGGTATATGAGATTGAAATAGATAAAAAATGAAAGTGACCAGAAATACTTGTTATCAAGCTTAAAGCAAAGCAACAAAAAATAATTTTAATAGGTCAAGGGAAACCTTTAAAAATATTTGATTTAGAGCTTGCAAGATGGCGGTGCCAGGACTGCTCTCATTCTTACCAGCAGCACAGGAGGATCGGCACAGTGACCAGCAGTCAGAACTCATGGCCCTAAAAAACAAGTGATTGTGTTTCCCAGGTGAGAGGATACCCCACAGTGGGGGATTCAATCAGCCTCAACTCACCCAGCTAAATTGTGAAAGAGATCCCAATTCCACCAGGTGCTCGGTCGCCAGCCCAGAGCCACATGCCAGCGGCCATCATGCTCTGATCACTGTCCCAGACTGAACTGTGGGCCCCACAACATCACAGACTGGGATTTCCATTCAAGAGATAACCCCACGGGGCAGGAAACGATTGGGACTGACCTTAGGTCACCCAGACAATCCCTGGCAAAGACCCAGGGTTCTGCAGGCACCCAACAGCAAGCCCAGAGAGGAGCCAGGGAACATAGGTGCCAGCACAGAGTCCTGCCTGCATGCCTGACTTGCTGCTCCAGATAGAATTGTGGGCCCCAGGGCACCAGAGACTGAATTTCTCTGTCGGGTACAAACCCACAGGGAGGGGAACAGCAGGTCTCATCTCAGAGCACTCAGCCAATACCCCGAAAAGGTCTCAGAAAAAATTGCTCAGTTTTGGCAGAAGTCCAGGCGCCCAATTGCCAGAAAGGTGGAGCCACACGTGTCTTTGCCAGTGGGTTCTACTAGCCATCCCAGATAGAACGGCAGTCCCCAAAGCATAGTCTGGGTGTCCCTGTCAGGAGGAAACCCTACAGCGGGGGATCATCAGGTCCAATACTCAGGACACCCAGCTCCAGAAGACTTTTTGGATTCACTCTAGGCTCTAGCCTTCTACTGCAGGCATGAGCGCTGTGCTCACCTTCCATTGTTGAGTACCACTAGGGCACTGGGGCACACAACTGCATCCTCAGACCTAAAAAACCTGGAGTGCCATTACAACAGCCCTCAGATACTGCTCCAAGGTTCAACCAGTTATCCCTGGTTAATCTGACAAAACTGTGGGAATCCCTGGTTCTTCAAGAGGGCTGCACCCAAAAATTACACTTTAAGAGCAACAGCTGCTGCTCACTGAATTCAGAGCAAGAAACCCAGCAGCAGGGTAGCCATCATCAGGACCTCTCCTGATGAGAGGAGAGCCTTCCTGAACACTACAGTTACCACACAGGTCCATACTCCTGAAGTGAACTGTGACAATTCCTGAGAAGCACCACTATTTAGTTGACCATACCCAAAAAGCTGAGGAGCTCTCCTTCAGAACTCCAACAAGTAGATTTTCCCCACCCAAGACCCAGCAGGCACGAGAAATTAACAGACAACACTTGAGACAGAGAGATGGGTAGAGGCCAGTGAAAAAGCATAACCAACAAAAAAGCAATATGGCATCCTGAGAACCCAGTTATCCAGGGACAAGTAGCCCTGGACACCCTAACATAAATGAAATTCAAGAAGATAATCTTACATCTATGCTTATGAAGAGGTTAATGGAGGAAGCAAATAAGATGTGTAAGAATTAGGGGAAGATATAATAAAACAGATTATGGCCATCTGTAAAGAAATACAGGAAGATGTAGCCAAACAGTTTGTGGCTTTCAGAGAGGAAACGATCAAATCACTGAAAGAAATAAAAGAAACAGAGGAATGTTCAAAGAAACAGGTGAAGGAATTGAAGGAAAATACAGTCAGACAGGTGAAAGAAATCAACAAAATGGTTCAAGATCTGAAGATAGAAAAATTAAAGAAAACACAAATGGAGGAAATCATGGAGAGGGAGAACCTAGGAAAGAAAACAGGAACTACGGAGGTAAGAGTAACCAATAGACTACAAGAGATGGAAGAAAGAATCTCAGATGTGGAAGGTACAATGGAAGAAATCAATGTATCTGTCAAAGAAAATAATAAATCTAAAAAATTCCTGACACAAACCATCCAAGAAATCCAAGACAACATAAAAAGAGAAAACCTAAGAATAATAGGAATAGAGGAAAAAGAAGATTCCTTCCTCCAAGGTCCAGAAAATATTTTCAACAAAATCATAGAAATTTTCCCCAACTTAAAGGAGAGGCCTATAAGAAAAAAAAAAAAGGGGGGGGGGAGAAGCATTCATTGTAACAGATTTAGATACCTGAAAAAAAAAAAGTAAGTTTCTTTATAAACCCTTAGGTCTAGGATTTCTGATAAATAACGTGGAGTGAATAAAGAAAAAAAAAAAAGAATAAAAGAGGCCTATAGAACACCTAATAAATTAGACCAGAAAAGAAAATCCTCCCAACACATAATAATTAATAATTAAAACAGTAAATATCCAGAACAAAGAAAAAATTCTAAAAGCTGCAAGGGAAAAAGGCCAAGTAACATATAATGGCAAACCCATCAGAATCACACCTGACTTCTCAACAGAAACTATGAAAGCCAGAAGGGCCTGGACAGATATCATGCAGACCCTAAGAGAACAAAGATGTCAACCTAGGCTACTGTACCCAGCAAAACTCTCAGTACTCATAGACAGAGAAAACAAGATAGTCAATGAAAAAAAAAAACAAATTTCAACAATACCTACAAACAAATCCAGAGTTACAAAAGATACTAGAAGAAAAAATACAACCCAAGAAAACACAGGAAATACATAAATAACCTCTTTACAGCAAAACAAAAAGTAGCCAAACATACAAACACACTACCGTAGCCAACATCAATATCAAAGGATCTAACACCCAGTGGTCATTAATCTCCCTCAATATCAGTGGACTCAATTCTCCAATAAAAAGACACAGACTAACAGAATGGATGCGTAAACAAGACCCAACAATCTCTTGCATACAAAAAACACACCTAAGTCACAAAGACAGACATTACCTGAGAGTAAAGGGCTGGAAGATGGTTTTCAAAGCAAATGGACCCAAGAAGCAAGCAGGAGTAGCCATTCTAATGTCTAATAAAATAGACTTTCAACCAAAATTATCAAAAGAGATAGAGAAGGAAAGTTCATACACATCAAGGGAAAAATCCACCAGGAAGATATCACAATCCTGAACATCTATGCCCTAAATGCAAAGGCAGCCACATTTGTAAAAGAAGCATTAATAAAACTTAAACCACACATAGACCCCCACATTAATAGTGGGAGACTTCAACACCCCATTCTCAACAAAGGAGCAGTCAACAAAACAGAAATTAAATAAAGAAACAACTCTGACAGAGGTCATGAATCAAATGGACCTCAAGGACATTTATAGAACCTTTCACCCAAACACAAAAGAATTTACCTTCTTCTCAGCACCTCATGGAACCTTCTCCAAAATAGACTATATAGTTGGTGACAAAGCAAGACTCAACAGATACAAGAAAATTGAAATAATCCCTTGTATCCTATCTGATCATCATGTACTAAAGCTGGACCTCAATGACAAAAATAGCAAAAGGTCTACACACACATGGAAACTGAACAGTTTGCTACTAAATGACAGCTGGGTCAGGGAAGAAATAAAGAAAGAAATTAAAGTCTTCCTAGAACTCAATGAAAACAAAGACACAACATACCCAAACCTGTGGGACACAATGAAAGCAGTGCTAAGAGGAAAGTTCATAGCACTAAGTGCCTTCAAGAAGAAATTTGAGACAACTCATTCAAGCAACTTAATGGCTCACTTAAAAGCCCAAGGGAAAAAAAAAAAGCAGACACACCAAAGAGGAGTAGACGGTTGGAAATAATCAAACTCAGGGCTGAAATCAATCAATTAGAAACAAATAAAAAAATTCAAAGAATCAATGAAACAAAGAGCTGTTTCTTTGAGAAAATCAGCAAGATAGACAAACCCTTGGCCAAACTAACTAAAAGGCAGAGAGACACTATCCAAATCAACAAAGTCAGAAACTAAAAGGGGACATAACCACAGACACTGAAAAATCCAAACAATAGTTAGGTCTTACTTCAAAGCCTATATGCCACAAAATTTGAAAATCTAAATGAAATGGACATTTTTCTTGACCAATTGGACATTCCAAAGCTAAATCAAGACCAGGTAAATCAATGAAATAGTCCTATATCTCCTAAGGAAATATAATCTGTCATCAAAAGTCTCCCATGTAAAAAAAGCCCAGGGCCAGATGGTTTCAGTGCAGAATTCTACCAGATCTTCAAAGAAGAGCTAACACCATTACTCTTCAAACTATTCCACAAAATAGAAAAAGAAGTAACACTACCAAACTCATCCTATAAAACTACAGTCACCTTGGTACCTAAACTTCATAAAGACCCAACAAAGAAAGAGAATTTCAGGCCAGTCTCCCTCATGAACATCAACGCAAAAATACTCAACAAAATACTTGCAAACCAAATCCAAGAACACATCAAAAATATCATCTACTATGGTCAAGTAGGCTTCATCCCAGGCATGCAGGGGTGGTTCAATATACAGAAATCCATCAATGTGATCCACCACATAAACAAACTAAAGATGAAAAACCACATGATCATCTCCTTAGATGCTGAAAAGGCATTTGACAAAATCCAACATCCATTTAGGTTTCAAGTCTTGGAGAGATCAGGGATACAAGGCACATACCTAAAGATAGTAAAGGCAATATACAGAAAGCCTATAGCCAATATCAAACTCAATGGACAGACACTTAAATCAATCCCACTGAAATCAGGGACAAGGCAAAGCTGCCCACTCTCTCCATATCTCTTCAACATAGTTCTTGAAGTCCTTGCTAGAGCAATAATACAATTGAAGGAGATCAAGGGCTCCTATAGCTGATTAACACCTTCAGCAAAGTGGCTGGATACAAAATTAACTCAAAAAAATCAGTAGCTCTACTGTATACAAAAGACAAAAGGGCTGAGAAAGAAATTAGGGAAACAACACCCTTCACAATAGCCACAAAGGACTAGTACCTTGGTGTGAACCTGACCAAGCAAGTCAAAGACTTTTATGAAAAAAAAAAAAAAATTCCAGTCTCTGAAGGAAGAATTAGAAGAAGATATCAGAAGATGGAAAGATCTCCCATGCTCATGGCTTGGCAGGATTAATACAGTAAAAATCTTACCAAAAGCAATCTACAGATTCAATGCTAGTCCTATCAAATCACCAACACAATTCTTTACAGACCTTGAAAGAAAAATTCTCATCTTCATATGAAACAATAAGAAACCCAGAATTGTTAAAAAAAATTCTCTATAATAAAAGATCTTTAGGAGGTATCTCCATCCCTGATCTCAAGCTTTACTATAGAGCAACAATACTAGGAACTGCATGGAACTGGCATAGAAACAGAGCGGTGGATCAATAGAATCGAATAGAAGACCCAGAAAGAAATCTCTACACTTATGGACAACTGATTTTTGACAAAGATGCCAAAACCATTCAATGGAAAAAAAGACAGCATCTTCAACAAATGGTGCTGGTCTAACTGGATGTCTACATGTAGAAAAATGAAAATAAATCCATATTTATCACCCTATACAAAGCTAAAGTCTAAGTGGATTAAAGACCTCAATATAAAATCAGACACACTAAACCACTTGGAAGAAAAAGTGGGGAAGAGCCTTGACCTCTTGGCACAGGAAATAACTTCCTGAACAGAACACCAATAGCACAGGCTCTAAGAGCAACAATCAATAAATGGGACCTCATGAAACTGAAAAGCTTCTGTAAAGCAAAGGACACTGTCCTCACAACAAAACGACAGCCTACAGATTGTGAAATTATCTTCACCAAGCCTATAGCTGACAGAGGACTCATATGCAGTATATATATATAGAATTAAAGAAGTTAAACAGCAACAAATCAAGTAATCCAATTAAAAAATGGGGTACAGAGCTACACAGAGAATTCTCAATAGTGGAATATGGTATGGCAGAGAAACACTTAAAGAGATGCTCTAAGTCATTATTCATCAGGGAAATGCAAATCAAAATGACCTTAAGATTTCACCTTACATCCATCAGAATGGCTAAGATAAAAAAACTCAAGTGACAACACATGCTAAAGAAGTTGTGGAGAAAGGAGAACCCTCCTCCACTGCTGGTGGGAATGTAAACTTGTGCAACCACTCTGGAAATCAATCTGGCACTCCCTCAGACAACTAGTAATAGCACTTCCTCAGGATCCAGCTATACCACTTCTAGGCATATACCCAAAAGAGGCTGAAGTACACAATAAGGACATTTGCTCAACCATGTTTGTAGCAGCCTTATTTGTAATAGCCAGAAGCTGGAAACAACCCAGATGTCCCACAACAGAGGAATGGATACAGAAATTGTGGTACATCTACACAATGGAATATTACTCAGCAATAAAAAACAAGGAAATCATGAAATTTGCAGGTAAATGGTGGGATATGGAAAAGATCATCCTGAGTGAGCTATCCCAGAAGCATAAAGACACACATGGTATATAATCACTCATATAGACATATAATATAGGATAAACCTACTAAAATCTGTACACCTAAAAAAAATTAATGAAGAGGGAGGAATCTGGCTAAAATGCTCAATCCCTTTCCAGAAAGGCAAAGAGGATGGATATCAGAAGAAGGAGGAAAGAGGGAATAAGTCAGGAGCCTGACACAGAGGACCTCTGAAAGGCTCTGCCCTGCAGACTATCAAAGCAGATCATGAGACTTATGGGCAACCTTTGGGCAGAGTGCAGGGGATCTTATGAAAGAAGTGGGAAGCAGTAAGATCTGGAGAAGACAGGAACTCCACAAGAGAGAACAGAACCAAAAAATCTGAGCACAGGGGTCTTTCCTGAGACTGATACTCCAACCAAGGACCATGCATAGAGATAAACTAAGACCCCTGCACAGATGTAGCCCATGGCAGTTCAGTGTTCAAGTGGGTTTCATAGTAATGGAAGAGGAACTATCTCTGACATTAACTGATTGGCCTGCTCTTTAATCACCTCCCCCTGAGGAGTGAGCAACATTACCAGGCCACAGTAGAAGACAATGCAGCCACTCCTGATGAGATCTAATTGACTAGGATCAGAAGAAAGGAAAAGACCTCCCCTATCAGTGGACTTGGGGAGGGGCATGCGTTCAGAGGATGGAGAAAAGGATGAATTGGGATGGGAGGTGGGAGGGAACCCCAGAGGGGATACAAAGTGAATAAAGTGTAATTAATAAAGAATTTAAAAAATATTTGATTTAGAGATGGGAGTGTAGATCAGTGGTACACTACTTGCCTAGCTTGTGCAAGACCCTGCAGACAGCATAAATTAACCAAATAGGTAGATGTATTAAAATAAATTAGAAATTGTTCTAGGTGCTTTCTAAAACATAAAGATAGATTATGAAAACTCTGAAGATCTGGACGTAATGGTAGAGAGTTAATAACCCTGTTGTATCACTGGTTGGGTCAGAACTCAGGAGCCAAAGAGAATGGAATTTGTAGGTAGACATGGACATGGAGAGGAAGGTCAATGGAATTGAACTCATAATAGAAGAGAAAGGGGCTATGATAAGAATGGATGCCATGGGGCTTAGTGTCAAGGAATAGGGTGTGTGAGAAACTCCTGAGGCTGCTAGTAGTATGAGGAACATAAAGTAGGCAGAGAACTAAGAAAAAAGGGACCTTAGGTTCTCTGTGGTAGGAAAAGCTACTGAAAGTCAGACACCACAGTAATATGTGCCATTTACTAAGCTGGTAACAAGAGCCATCTCATTAGCAGGATCTTGTAAGATTTTAACTCTCAGTAATGTATCTTCATTGCAGACCCATGGCTTCTCTGCTCCAAGACCTGGCCTAACGAGTTCTGATTTGGGTAAAAATATGCAGTAACACTTGTACAACCCCAAACTGTAGTCAGGGAACCTGAGCCCACTCAAAACTTATAAAATTTTGAAATTCTTTTAGAGTAAGTCTTCTCATTGTTTAAAGTCATAGAAGATCCTATGAATAATGGACACAGGGATTCAAACTCTAGTCCAGGCTCAAACCTTTAGAGACTCGAGGCTTAGAAATTGACTATGGCTAGGTCAAGATTAGAAGTATAAAGAAAATTATTTCTCAGTGTCTAACACTGCAACTGTGGTAGGTCTGTTTGAGATGTTTTTTATTTGTTTAGATAGTTTATTATTGATTTTTTAAACTCTCGTAAATTGCATAGCTCAGATCTATTCATTCTATTCAATTAAAAATTTCATGAAGTCAAAATCTCTCATTTTCAGATAATCCCATTTATTGCCCATCTCTGGAAAAGTTTATAGTTGGCTGGTAATTGTTTCCTTTTTAATCATGTTACCCCAAAATGGATCTCTTCTTGTCTGATCATAGGAAAAAATGCATTCAGCTGTCAGCATACACTGTTGGTTTCTGATTCTACATAAAACCAGTGGATGGCTTCTGTTTGACCATCAATATATTCTTGAAGGATGATAAGTCCTAAGCAATGGTATCAGGGGTGGCAAATAATTTCCATGTTTAGGTTATACAATGAAAGGAAAATAAACACACAAAGGAGGAAAATAAAAGTAATCAATAATGTTCAGAGGTCAATTTAACTACTGGATTAAATAACAGATGGTGTGAAATAAGACACAGTCTCAGATGACCAGATCATTGACTTGAGGATTTTCCTTTAAATTTAGGGCTTGTTGCTGCTGGATAAAAGCAGCAGAATGAAATCTGGGGCACCTCCCTGCTGCCTTTCATTTTGTGAGATGCAGTTACTTGTCTGCCTTTACTAACTGACAGCTGGTTCTTGTTTGGTTCTCCTCCTGGGATGCTGTGTGTATGTGTATGTATGGTTGTGTGTGTGTGTGTGTGTGTGTGTGTGTGTGTCTGTGTGTGTGTGTGTGTGTGTGTGTTTGAGTGTGTGTGTGTGTGTATGTTTGGGTGTATGTGTATGTTAGTGTGTAAGGGTGTTTTCTTCTTTTAATTTAAGTCTCTGGGGACACTGATTTAGGAGAGGTTTTTATTTTAAAACCGTTTCAAAATAAAAATAAAATGCTTACTTTTGCAAGATGGTGTTTTCTTCAAGAGTTCAAGAAGATGGTAATAGATATATTGTCCACCCATACCGCCTCTCCATTTCTTACACAGTTCTATTTGTTTTTAAACAGTAGTGTTGCTTTAAATTTCAAGAAAAGTGCAGGTGTCTGAGATAGAAGACTGCCTGCACCTCATGTCTGAGATGCGATTTCTTTTCTTGCTTTTGATTTCTGTTCTCCAGAGCACTGACAGCTTCTGACTCTAGACACCTTTAGGTTCTGAAGGTTCTTATAATTGCAATTTAACTTAGATCTAGGCTCTATTTGGTGCCTTCAGAAAGTTCAGAGTGTCATTTACCAGAGATCCGGATTTTCCCAAATAGCATAACCTAGAGCCTGAGCACCTAATGAGAAAATACCTCCCTTTTTTGAAATTAACCAATATATGTTTAAATAAAACAAACATTTTAGAATTTATTCCTAAACCCAGTTACTACATTACCACTTTTCACTCATATTGTTTTGTTCCATTCAATATTAAACATTCACATTAGTGACAAAAACTGGTGACAGTTTTTTTCCCTTTTTTTGTAAATTATCTTTCTATTTATTACAATGTATTCACTTTGTATCCCAGATGTAGCCTTTCCTCTATCTTCTCCTCCATGGGCTTCCTAGTAAGGGGAACAGGAGATATCTCTGATGTGAACTCAGTGGCCTGCTCTTTGAACACCTCACCCGGAGGGGGGAACGGCTTACCAGGCCACAGAGGAAGATAATGCAGCCAGACCTGATAGGCTAGGGTCAGAGAAAAGGGGAGGAGGACCTCCCTATCAGTGTCTCCCTCCTTCTGAATCTCAGTCACTTGGGCTTTGGTGGCTTCCCTGAAGAAGGCCCTCTTCTTGTGCCAGTTAGTTTTTGTTGTCTGGGTTCCTGCCGCTTCCCAATATCCTGGCACCTCTCAGCTTCCTTCTGTGACCCTTCATCCATGCAAGCTTGAAAATTAGATTCAAATTGCTATCTGTATCTTCATTTCACTCTCGATATTGAAAACGTACAAGCATGAACTAATTCTCCCAACTGTGCTGTGTATTTACCTACCAACTCATTAAAATGTGGCTCCAGCACGGGAGAAGGGGATCATATATTTGTAAAGGAAGGCAATTTAGTTGGCAAGCTCATTTGTGTATTCTCTGGAATGTCACAGCAAAGACTTGTCCTTGGGGTAAGGGTGTTCTCTCACTCAGTCTGCTCTCTCTGCTGTCTGCCTCTGCAATTAACTGACACCTCTGCACCAATGACTTCATCCTGAACTTATTTAGTGGACAGGCTCAAAATAGTCATCCAATGAATTACATCCTCTGTTACAGAATCAGGGTAATCAAGGCTGGAGCAGCTTGAAGGGAGAGAGCAGAATGAAGGGAAGTCTCCTGGAGAGAACGTGTGGAAGAAATGTGCTATTTGCAAAGTACAGGGAAGTCTATTTTGACGATTCCTGTGGAAGTCTGAAATCCAAACAAAATACCCCAAAACAGATGAGAATAAACCCACCTGTGCATTATGTTTTGTGTTGTAGAACAGAACTCAGTGACGAAGTTTATGAGCTCAGTATCAACCAAAACAAAAACAACGAACAAAAAAACAAAACAAAAAAAAACAAACAGTGCTCTTTATTGATAATAGGACTTTGCTTACAAACTCCCTTTACTTTTAGGCACTAACAATGATTGTAAATTCCTTTGTCTGATTTTCAGATTATAACATTGGAGAAACTAGTGAAAATGAAAAGAAGCCCATTCAGGATGGTTGAAGGCCAACCTATAAGAGCTACCCACTTAGCACAAGTACTCAGTGAGTTATCTGCTTCTAGTGAAGTTCAGGAGACACTCACACACTCAGTCGGTAATTTTGCTGTTGTCAGTGGAAGCACAGTTGAAAGCAATCGTGAATTTTGAATCTTGTTGGAGTCTTTATCTTCCTCCACACACCTCAGGGTGTATGTAAAACACATGTTGCACACATATGCAATATTTGGAAACTAAAGCTCGAGGAGCACACCAATGCACTATTTTCAGAAACAAATATGGAGTCAGGGGCAAGGAGGCCCGTGCATATCGAGTGGCTGGTAGAGCCTGCACAGTTAAAGAATGGACATTTTCATTTCCGGAGACAGAGTTCTCAGCTAACTAGAATTCTAAGCTAGATTAGCTGCATTTCACATACACTTTCTCAGTTTTACATAGTGGCTCGTTGTCAGAAGATCTGAACATGAGGAGAAATACTTTTACAGTCTGACCTGGTTTGTAGCTTTGTACTTCATGAGCTTTGGCTTTTATTGATTTATAAAATTCATAAAAGTTTTCTCCTAGGACATAGTTTTCTACTATGACATTTTAGTAGATACATACAATTGAGTGTAGTGGCCATAGTACAATTCCATTAAACAATCTATTTATAATATTTTGATTATTAATGATTTTTAACTCATACAAGCAATAGGTGGTGCAAGAAACATCATTGTACCAGATTTTCACTTCATAGGTCTCTGACTGATTTCTTAATGCAAATTTCTGTAAATGGAGTTATTAGCCAAAGTGTGTAAAAGCACTTACCGCTATATTCTTAGTATATAGCTGGGAAACAAAAAATTAGGATCATCATATCAAACTACTTTGCAAATAATATAAAAAGGAATATTCTATGTGTTTGAATTCTTAATTACTTTAACTTTACCTAAAGTTTAATTGCCTTTTGTTTTGAATAGGATTCTTTGGAGCATATGTCATATATATTTTCATTTAAATTTACTATATCTTCAAAAAGATTTTCTCTGTGCCAAAGAAGTAACTATTTCGGAATAATTGATTTTAGCTATTTCATACATTATATACTCAAATCTAATTTATATAGACTATAGTACAATAAAATATGAGATCCCTGTAGTGATTTTCCAACTAGTTTAAAGTTTCCTCTAGAAGTATTTATTGAATAATTTATAGTTTTTCCAAAAAATTAAAAGCCTTTCTGTCATCCACTAAATATTTGCATATATATGAGCCTAGCTGGACTTTCGGGACAGTCTCTTGCTTTATCCATCTATTTGTGCATCAGTAACTATTTTCCTATTGTAATGTTAAAATATGTTTAAAAGTTCTACTCATAACTTTTATTTACTAATGCTATCTGTGTTATTATCTTTATTATATTCACATGTTACTTTTATAAAATGTTTTATAAATATTTATCCTTATGAATTTCTATTGGACTGCTTTAATTTAGTTAGTAATCATATAGCTTTACTCACTCATGGTAAGGAATGTCTCCACTCACGCCATGTTTCTGTCTGGTGTTTTGTGATTACATATATGTGTGTGTGTGTGTGTGTGTGTGTGTGTGTGTAAATTTTACTGATCTGTCTATGCATTTATTTATTTATTATTTATTTTTAAAAATTAATTACACTTTATTCACTTTGTATCCCCCCATAAGTCCCTCCCTACTTCCCTCCCTCTCACCCCCTTCTTCACGCATGCCCCTCCCCAACTCCACTGATAGGGGAGGTTCTCCTCTCCTTCCTTCTGAACTTAGTCTATCAGATCTCATCAGGAATGGCTGCATTGTTGTCTTCTGTGGCCTGGTAAGGCAGTTCCCCGCTCAGGGGGAGGTGATCAAAGAGCAGGCCAATCAGATTATGTCAGAGGCAGTCCTTCTTCCCATTACTATGTAACCCACTTGGACACTAAACTGCCATGGGCTACATCTGTGCAGGGGTTCTAGGTTATCTCCATGCCTGGTATTTGGTTGGAGTATGAGTCTCTGGGAAGACCCCTGTGTTTAAATTTCTGGTTCTGTTGCTCTCCTTGTGGGGTTCCTGTCCTCTCCAGATCTTACTATTTCCCACTTCTTACATAAGATTCCATGCACACTGCCCAACAGTTGGCCATAAGTCTCATGATCTGCTTTGATAGTCTGTAGGGCAGAGCCTTTCAGAGGCCCTCCTTGGTGGCTTTCTAGGTTGTTTCCTGTTTTCTTCTTCTGATGTCCTTCCTCTTTGCCTTTCAGGATGGGGATTGAGTGTTTTAGTCAGGGTCCTCTCTCTTGATTAGTTTCTTTAGATGTACAGATTTTAGTAGGTTTATCCTGTATTACATATCTATATGAGTGAGTATATACCATGTCTGTCTTTCTGCTTCTAGGACAGCTCACTCAGGATGATCCTTTCTAGGTCCCACCATTTATATTTTTATAGTTGTTTTTCTTTTGCTGAGATTGCCCTTGTTTATTTTTATTTACATGATGAGTTGAATCTTGTCACTGTTTCTAACTGTTGTCTGCATATGTGCACATTCAGAGACTACAGAGGCTATAAAATAATAAAAATAAAATTAGCAATTCATATCTATATTGAGAGTTTAGAGCATATTAACAAATGAAAGCTACTGTTTTATATGTGGTCACTTTTATAAGTAAATAATATATTAGTTAAAGATATACCTATGCTAAGTCTAATAAAGTTTCTGTACAAACATCTTATCCTTGCAGGATTGGTGCAATATGTCTGTAGCCTTTACCTTATAAATTTATTCACCACAGAACTAAAAGTTTTGTAATATAAAGCCCATAGAACATAAATTTATGTGCTTCTTTCCTTTATTAAAAATGACTTAATCTATATTTAACAGAGAAAATAAAAAGTCTAATCCTATTGATACATAAATCTTTATCCTATAATAACTACTGTATATTACATCTGAATTTAAAAGTACACTCTCTCAGACAATTAGGAATAGCACTTCCTTGAGATCCAGCTATACCACTCCTAGGCATATATTCAAAATATGCTCAAGTACACAACAAGGACATTTGTTCAACCATATTCGTAGCAGCTTTATTCATAATAGCCAGAACCTGGAAACAACCCAGATATACCTCAATGGAGGATGGATACAGGAATTGTGGTAAATTTACACAATAGAATACTACTCAGCAATTAAAAACAAGGAAATCATGACATTTGCCTGCAAATGATGGGAACTAGAAAAGATCATCCTGAGTGAGCTATCCCAGAACCAGAAAGACACACACAGTATATACTCACTTATAAGTGGATACTAGGCATATCATATAGGATAAACCTACAAAAATCTGAACCACTAAAGAAGCTGAGCTAGAAGGAGGACCCTGGACAGGATGATCAATTCTCACTCAGAAAGGCAAATGGGATAGACATTGGAAGAAGGAGAAAACAGGAAACAGAACAGTAGCCTACCACAGAGGGCCTCTGAAAGACTCTACCAGCAGTATATCAGATAAAGCAGATACTGAGCCTATTAACCAAACTTTGAGCAGAGTGCAGAGAATCTTGGGAAAGAAGGGGGAGGTAAGACCTGAATAGGACAGGAGCTCCACAAGGCACCAACAGAACCAAAATATCTGGGTTCAGGGCTATTTTCTGAGACTGATACTCCAAACAAGATACATTCATGGATATAACCTAGAAACCCTGCTCAGATGTAGCCATGGCAGCTCAGTATCCAAGTGGGTTCCCTAGTAAGGGGAAGAGGGACTGTCTCTGACATGAACTCAGTGGCTGGCTCTTTGACAGCCCCCCCCCCCCCCACCGAGGGAGGAGCAGCTTTGCCAGGACACAGAGGAGGACATTGCAGCCAGTCCTGATGAGACCTGATAAGCTAGGTTTGGATGGAAGGGGAGGTGGACCTCCCCTATCTGTGGACTTGGAGAGGGGCAGGGAGGAGATGAGGGAGGGCAGGTGGGGTTGGGAAGGAATGAGGGAGGGAGTTACAGCTGGGATGTAAGCAAATAAAATATAATTAATGTAAAAAATAAAAATTTAATTAAAAAAGTGCATTCCCAAAATATTCAATACATTTTATTTAATAATGTATTACCAGCAAAATAGCCTAATGACTTTAACTATTATTTGCATATAAAAGTTGCTAAATATGTTTCTTTTTTAGAAAGTAGTATAAAAGAGAAGGGAAGAGGCTTAGTGGGAACGTTGTCACCCAAACATGTGGTCTTGAGTTCAACTCCCTACAGCGTGTGTAACAAGTGGGCGAAGTAGCACACATCTGCAGTCTTGGTTCCCGGTGGAGAGATGGGAGGCAGAAACATGAGCATGCTTTGACGGATGCAGGCGGCTGCCCTGGCATATGTAGAGGTTAATGGCAGAGATAGCCTGTGTTGACAAGGTGACAGAAAAGAGCAGAAACAGTTTGTTCTCTGACTACCACATGTACTCAGTGGAACGAGGACACATGCTTGTACTGAATTTATATACATACGCAGAAAACACAAAAGCACACACATACACACAAAAGCAGTGCAAGGGATTTACGATTTAAATTTCGAAAAACCAAATAAATAAGTACATATAAAAATAAAGAAACAATGTGGCTGGTACAGCAGAGCACAAGGAAGAAGAAATCTCAACTAGAGCAAAAACATGGTATTAGTGATTATACTTCAATGCAAAAAAACCTCAAGAACGATTTCTGTATGGGACAGCTACTAAATATCACTCAGCGAGGATACAAAACACGTGGTGTTTTGGCACGGGAGGAGATGAGGGAGGGCAGGTGGGGTTGGGAATCATCACTGATGTCTGAGTTCTGATGCAGACTACAAAAGATATGACATCTTTATTTTTAGTTAGTACATCCCCTGGTTCTTTCTAAAGTTTGTCATTTTGTGATGTGAGGTCAGGGACTATTGGTCAGATCAAGGGAGCAGGAACACTCAGAGAGCTGGATGTAGCATGTGGCAATGACAAGGTCTTGATTTCACCTTTCGCAATTAATCTCTGTTGGTATGGCATTGCAAGGATCACTGGCTGGTAAGTCACCTCTAATAAAATCAGTGGAGGCTTGGAACACACGCATAAACACATATTTGCCTACATGACTACATATGTGAGCAGTTTGACTGGGATTGCATTCATGAGTGTTTTCTTCCTTGCATTAATAAGTAAGGTATGGACATTTCAGTTTCCTCCTTCTTTAGTTTCTCCTTCAGTTTAGGGTTGAATCCTCCTCGTTAGGATTTTAAAATGAGTTCCTATGTTGGTGACTTAGAAGCGTTTGATTGATAATGTAGGTTCAGATTCACACTCTATCCTTCAAGGATAGAGTAAATGTGCATGCTGCTTCACACCCCTCCAAGCCCCAAACAAGCTAAGGCTGAGGAGAGCAGCAGGTTTTAATACCTAGATGAATGGACGTGGCGAAGAGGACTGCATTATTCTTCTCACTTTGTAGAAAACAAGGCACATCGAAAAACTTGTTCAGTGCCAAATACTAAGTAATGGGTCTCAGGCTTGAAGTCTAGGAGGGCCTTAGCAGCACTTCTGGTCCTGAGTTTGTGATGTTCTCACTTGTAGAGGAACATTTTGTGCCTGTTTGCCCTCTAGTTCATTCTTTCTTACTCTTTGTAAAGACAGTTACATGGCACTTTTCTAAGGAAAAACTCCTTGGCAACTGGGGGCGGGGGGGTGTTAAATTCATTCATTTTTATCGTGACTGTTGACAATGGTGCTTAACTTCATGAGTCAACCTGACTAAACCACAGCACTCAGGGCTTCAGCCAAGTATGGCTTTTGCTAATGCTGGGAACATGTTTACCTGGATGCAGTTATCATCTGTACTTACTTGAACTTACGTAAATGGGATCTCTCTTAATCATGCATCTGGGCCTCAGCCTTAAGCACAAACACTAAAGCCTCTTTTCTAGTCACAGTAACTGTGTTCTATAAAATCAACATAAACACTGATTCATTTTTCTTCCAGGAGGAATAGAAGCTTATTTTCAAAAAAGTTTAAAATTAAAAAAGCATAACAACAACAACAAAAATGATAGAATTTTGATGTATTAAGTGATGGGATCTGGGAAGAATGTGGACCCTTTTCATAAATGTAAGAGTGAGTGTGATTTGGAATAGCAGGTTTATACTAATACATAACTTGCCTTTTGTCTGGGTGGGCTATTTAAGATAAAGTTAATTGTTCTTTAAATATCATTACAGTATCATAGTGCAATTTAACCTAACATATTTACCTTCCTAAAGGGTTCCTGTGACTTCTGAATTAAGTAACATCATAACAATAAATAGTGTTAAATCACCCATTAAACAATTCTGAGCCTTTACTATATTTGCAGTCTTGAGGTCCGGAAGTATATTACTGAACAAGCAAAATCCAGGCTGCACTCACGTTGCTAAAACCCAATAGGAAAAGAGAAACAGAAATATGTGGATAAGCCAGGAATGGCAGTGCATGCCTTTGATTCCAGCATTTGGGGAGGCAGAGGCAGGTTTTTCTCTTTGAGTTTGGGGCCAGCCTGGTCTACAAAGCAAGTCCAGTACAGCCAAAGCGACACAGAGAATCCTGTCCTGAAAAAAACAAAAAAGGAATTAAGAAAAAAAGAAAGAAGGGAAGGAAGGAAGGAAGGAAGGAAGGAAGGAAGGAAGGAAGGAAGGAAGGAAGGAAGGAAGGCCCACATACCATCTAGACTTGAAAAGAGAATCTCTGAGAAATACAACCTAGGACAAAGTCTACAGCTAGAAAGAAGTGCTAGGAGGGACATTTCCATACTGATTCTAATGATGAAACAGCAAGTAGTGACATGGTTTCCTTCCAGGACACAGATGCTTGCTCATATTCCTTACACAGACTCATCACAATTAATTATGTACAAGATTCTATCAGATACAGATGGAAACAGATTTCTATCAGCAAGAAAACTGTAAAAAAACTGTTAACTCTGTGTACTGCAGCTGAAAACTACATCCCTCTGTTTAACTCCAGATGGCAGTTGAGAATGTTAACCAGAGTGTGTGCGGTGATGTGCATAAATAGAATAAGGTCACTTCCGCTATTTGTTGTAAAGATCAACATATATGTACATATACACATATTTGTATATACTTGTATATAAGAAATAAAAAATATTGGCAAAATAACAAAGAAATAAATCACTGAAGTACAATATGGATCCCAGAAGCAGTCTCACATAAATACCATAATCAAGAGATCTATGGCCAAGGTCCAAAACAATAAAAAGAAATCATTTAACAAAGAGAAATGCTACAACTGGGCATAGACTCTGCACTGTGCATAAAATTTAACTCAAAATAATTTATAGACTCAATACGACATGTAGAACTATGGAACCCTTAAAGCTAACAAGGGAAAATCTAGATGATGTGGAGTATCTGATGACTTGTCAATATTATACTAAAGGTTTATTATTCCATAAAAAAATAATTGTGAGTCAGAAGTCAATACAATTAAAACTGTGAAAGACACTATCAGGAACTCAGTGGCTGGCTCTTTGATCACCTCCCCCTGAGGAGGGAGCAGCTTTACCAGGCCATAGAAGAAGACAATGCAGCCAGTCTTGATGAGACCTGATAGGCTGGGGTCAGATGGAAGGGGAGGAGGGCCTCCCTTATCAGTGGACTTGGGGAAGGGTATGGGAGGAGATGAGGGACAGAGGGTAGGATTGGGAGGGGCTGAGGGAGGAGGCTACAGCTGGAATACAAAGTGAAAAAAATTATAATTAATAAAAATAAATTTAAAAAATTATGGGATGTTGCAGAATAGTCGAATTAATTCTGTTTGTTATGTTAATTTAGTTTATCATCATTTAATGGGGTAATTAATTTTATTCAAATAAAACTAGAATTACAAAAAGTAGAACATAAGTCAAATAATGGTAGAACATATTTAAAAAAACACATCTGATAAAATATACAAAAATGTCTTAAAGGTCAACAAGAAGGAAACAAATGACTGAAACAAGGATTAAAGATCCATCGAAGTGTAGACAGGAGCCTAGCATAACCGTCATCTGAGAGGCTTCACCCAGCAACTGACGGAAATAAGTGCAAAGACCCTCACCCAAACATTAGGTAGAGCCTGGAAGGGGTGGAAGGATTGAAGGAGCCAGAGAGGGCAAGGACACCACAGAAAACCTGTAAAACCAACTAGTCCTGGCCAATAGGGGCTCACAGAGCCTGGACCACCAACCAGACAGCATGCATGGAATGGATCTAGGCCCTCTAAACAGAGGCAGCAGCTGTGCAATTTGGTCTTCCTGTGGAACGCCTAACAGTAGGAGCAGGGACTCTCTCTGACTCTGTTGCCTGCCTTTGGATCCCAGTCCCCTCCTGGGCTGCCTTGTTTAGGCTAAACAGGAGAAGATATGCTTAGTACTACTGCAACTTGATCTGCAAAGGAGGGTTGCTGATATCCATGGGAGGACTGCCCTTTTCTGAAAAGGGAGGGAGCATAGGGGGAGAAAAGATGAGAGGGAGGGGCTGAGAAAAGAGGATGGAGGGGAAACTGCAATTGGGATGTAAAGTAAATAAATTAATTAATTATAAAAATGTTACATAAAAGAATACAAACAGAAATTTAGCATATGTAAAGACAATCTACATTATATTAATCAAAGCAAGAATTAGTGCCATTGTATACCCATTGGCATTATCTAAATCTGGAATACTGACCACACTGAAATCTACGGATTACATAGGATGATATAACTACTTATTCTCTATTCTTGAAAATAAAACTAGCACAAACATTTTGGACAATAGCTCAGTGAGTGTGTATATAACAAAACAAAAAAAACAAAAACAAAAAAACATATTCTTATCATGTGATTCAACAATCTCATTTCTTGGTATTTATATACCATGACGAAGCATACATCCATTAAAAATACTTAAACATGCATTTTTATATCAATTATATTCAAATTATCAAATTTTGTAAGCAAGTAAAATATTTTTATTATTAGATAATATATAGGTATATAAGACATTTTATATCTTATCTTACAGTACAGAAATGAATAAATGGGTGAATCTAAATAATAAAATACTACAGCACTAAAATAATGAATAAATTACCAATCCATAAAGTGGTATGGTAAAACCTCAAATGCATGTTCATAAGTGAAAGCAGTAAACATAAGAGGCTACATATCACATGATCACAACAGCATGATTGAGCGGAAAATACAAAACTATACAGGGATTAAAAATAACAATGGTTATCACAGCTGGGCAGAGAGTGAATAGGCAGAGACTAGAAACTCCTATAGCAATAAAACAAAAACAAAAGCAAAAGCACTGTGTGGTGCTATGGTGAGGGAAATGGTCCAGATCCACAAGACATTTAAGCTTGTTTGTGACAGGGCAATGTAGGTTCATTGTGTTAATGTCCTGTGGGGTATTAGTATTGGGAAGAGTATATACACGTGGGGTATGAAATATGTGAAATCTCCATCTTCCTATTAATTATCTTCTTTTCTAGTTGCTGTTATAAAGTGCCCTGACTAAAGCAACTTAAAGGGTTTATTTTTGCTTAGAGTTCCAGAGAGACACAGTCTATACTGGCTGGAAAGGCATGGCAGCAAGTCTGCCTTAGGGAAAGGTGGAAAGCTGATGATCACCTGGTATCCACACTCAGCAAGAAAGAAGGATGAGTGCAGGGTACACCCCTCCAAGTTCCTGGGCAGGGATTAGCACCACCAACAGTGGGCAATCCACTCCCCTTCAATCGATATAACCACCCAAAGGTATGGCCAGAAGTCATTTTTTTGTTAGATGATTGTAGATTCTGTCAGGTCGACAATTAACCGTAATCATTTCACAGGCTGAAAATAGTCTTCCTCGGTAGAGTGCTTGCTTAGCAGGCATGAATTCCCAGCACCACAAAACCAAGCTTGATAACACACAAGCCTGTAATCTCAGTATTCAGGAGGTAGAGATAGGAAAATCAGGAGTTCTTACTCATCTTTGTCTACATATTGAGTTTGAGGCTAGACTGGAGTATGTAAGATTCTGTCTAAGTAAATGATAACTAAATAACTAAATAAATTAGGTTAAAGAAACAAACAATTTGTTTGAGCACCTTAAAGTGTCCTTGAAAATGTCTTACAACACAGTACATACAGGGGCTGGAGGGATATCTCAGTGCTTAACGGTTCACACTGCTTTCCAGAGGAACCTAGTTCCGTTCCCAAACCCACCAATATCAGACAGCTCACAACTGCCTGTAACTGCAGCTCCAGGCTTCTGACACTCCTTTTTGTCTTCCATAGGCACTGCACTCATGGATACTACTCCACACACAGAAACACACACACCCAAGCGCACACACACACACACACACACACACACACACACACACACACATACATATATATGACAAGTATATATATATGACAAGTCTTCTTTATTAAAATTAGAAAAACAAAATATTTTTATAAAAGGCACCATAGACTTTTTTGTGATGTAGTCTCCATTCCTTACTGTATAGTGGTTGAGCCTAGTAGGTGGTCAACTGGACAAATTTGTTCTACACTAGAGTTGCATAAAAACACATGGTGTAAAGAAGAGCCTGGCACACAAATCATCCCGGAAGCACAGTTTGGTGACTTTTGTTGACCTTTCTTACGAAAGTGAGTTTGTTGCTTCTTGTTCTTCTGTTTTTCTTCTCTCAGGATGACACAGCACAAAACACTATCATTTATAGGTCCATCAGATTGATGTTTCAGCCTCCAGAACTACAACAGCTAAATCTTCGTTCTTTTTGCTTATGTGTTTGTGTATCATTTGCAGATAGAATCACCTGTTGTCCAGACTGGCCTCAAACTCACTATGAAGCTGAGAATGACCTTGAACCTTTGATCCTCTGGCCTTCAGGTCCTTAGTGTGTACCACCTCAATCACTAAATCTGTCTTGTTTGTATAAACTAACTGTGGCTCAGGTATTCTATTACAGCAACACAAAATTAGGTTCCAGTAGCATGAGTTCATAGTGAGTCAGGGTGAGTACCATATCCAATCACTAATGTCCTGTTGAAAGGACAGACAGAACAGGGTACTGGCTGCTGGGATACTGCTATGTGCCAAGGATTGTTCAGCAAATAGAGATAACAAGGCAGGCATTGAAGTGATTGCATTCTACCTTCTCTAAAAAAGATAAATCTTCTAACACTTTGGTTTCAGGCTTCTGGACTTCCAAATAAAAGAAAAATAATTCTTATTAATTATTAAAAATCTATCTAGGTTGTAGAAAATTATTGCAGTATGCTTAGCATACAGTAAAATTTTGACTTTTGAATAACGCTTCTCTGAATCTATGCCCTACCTGACAAACAACTTTAATGGAGAGTAGCTCACAAATCTAGTCTATTCTGGGAACCTGAAGGAGCCAGGTTCCTTCAGGAACATAACAGGAGTAGAGAGGAATGCACTCTATTTCTCAGCTAGCTTTCTCCATCCTTACGAAATATAGGGTCCAAACCTAGGGAACAGCACCATCCGCTTCATATTTGGATTTGCCCGCATCACTTAAGGCAATCAAGACAATCCTCCAAAGACTCAACCACAGGGCAATCCAATATGGTCAGTCCCTCACTGAGACTCTTCCTGAGTGAGTCTAGTTTGTGTTGTTGTTTACTATTTATTCACTTTGTATCCCAGTTGTAGTCCCCTCCCTCATCTTCTCCCAGTCCCACCTTCCCTCCCTCTTCCTCCTCTATCTGTCTTCCTTAGTCCATCAATATGTAAAGTCCTCCTCCCCTACCATCTGACTCTAGCCTAACAGGATAGGGGAAAGAAGATGAGAGGGAGAGGCTGAGAATACAGATAGATATTTAGCACATGTAAAGACAATCTACATTATGTTAATCAAAGCAAGGATTATTGCCACTGCATACCCATTGAAATTATCAAAATCTGAAAGATTGACCACACTAAATTCTGTGGATTATTATAGGGTTATATAAATACTTATTCCATACTTATAGAAATAAAAGTAGCAAAAGCATTTTGGAGAATAGTTCAGTGAGTGGGTATAAAAAATACTCAGTATATGATTCAACAATCTCATTTCTTGGTATTTATACAAAGAGATGAAAATTTATGTCCATTAGAAATACTTGAACATGAATTTTTATATCAACTACATTCATATTGTTAAATTATGGAAGCAAGTAAATATCTTTATTATTAGATAAGATATAAATATATAAGATATTTTATATCTTATCTTACAGTATAGAATATATGAGTGCATTGTCTCAAGTAGAAGAAAAAATTTAGTTTCTGTTTGGTGGGTACTGAGCTTAACCGTTTAAGTTTTAGAGCATTTAGAAGTGTGAGGTTTTTTTCTTTTTCTTTCTTTTTTTTGGGGGGGCGGTTGTTATTTCTTTTTTCTTTCTTTTCTTTTTTTGTATAAAGGAGAGATTAAACTAATAGATAATGAATCGATGAGTGTATATTCTAACAAACAAAATAAGTCCAACACAGCATTAATATATTTTGTCCAAAATCAAAATGATTTTGAACAAATGTGATAATCTCTGTTTGTCCTAGAACTAGAAACCATCACTATGAACAAGTTGGGCCTAGTCCAGGGAACCATTACACAGTCATTCCCAGTTTACCATGCTCAAGAAGAAGTCTTTCCCTGGTAGTGAGGGGACTATCATTTGATAGTTCCTTATTTTTCTTAAAAGATATCAAGTCACATTTTAAACAAGATAAATGTCAAAGTCATAATCATGGAAATTATAGAAGAAAAAGGAGGCTGATTTTAATTTGCCAAAGAGCTTTCAATGTCTGACAAGCAGTTCAGCAGTCTAAGTAATTTAACATTCCACTAAGATAATGCAGAGTAGTTACATATAGCACCTGAAGTAAATGGGTGAGTGCTTGGGGATTAGAACTGACAGAAAATAAAACTGAACATATATATATATATATACACATACATCCACATACATATATACATATATACACATGTATACATATATAAACACATATACAAAATATGTGTATGTATATAGAAACACACACACATATATACATATACACACACACACATATATATGCATAGATTTCTTTTTAGGACAATACATTGAAAAGTAAAAATTATCAGTATAGATAATTTAATCATTGAAGGGGAAATGTAAGGAAGTTAATATTTTTAAATTTTTAATTAACTTTATTTATTGGTGTTTTTATGCTCATTGCATATATATATATATATATATATATATATATATATATATATATATATATCAGAAGACTAGGTGAGGGAGTCAGCTTTCTTCTGCTACTGTGTGGGTCCCAGGGTCCAAGCTCAGGTCATTAGGCTTGGTTGTTAGTGCCTCCATCCATTGATTTGTTTTGCCATCCCATGTCTTATTTTTATTTAAGTACTCCGAAGAAAGCTTGTGGTATTTTGTTGTTATGGACTTAAAATAAAAGACGGTTCCTGCATAAGTTAACAACCTGCTGACAGGAATAATGTTCTCCTTTTCCATCACTCTCAAATAGCCAAAAAACTCATCCTACATATCTTTACACTGGTTTTCTGGAACGAAATCCTGCACAGAAAAGTTCAGAAGCACACCTCTTACAGGATGTCTGCATTGTCAGCAGCAGGCTCTGCTGGAGAGAAGCTGACTCTAGGATGCTGACCTAGGTCCTTTTTAACCAATGTACTTGGAAGGTTGTGCAGCAATCTCACTTCAAAATATTATGAATTCTATTTGTTTCCTCTGTGTCAAGACTCTGGAAACTGTAGGTATGGAAGACGCATTTCAAACTAAATTCGAATAGTTCCTCAAATCCTAGCTCACCAAAAGCAGTACGGTTGCAACACACGTTTTCACATTTGTGAGGTTTATCTCAGTGTTGTAATTTGAGATTTTAGCATCAGATTTCCCAACTTCAGCTTTCCTTACCTTACTGTGATGTTAAAGCAATGTTCGCAGAACTTTCTAAGTAGAAGATAATGTACACTAGCTAGTAAAAACATGGAATGAGCTAGAGATGCTTGTTTCCATTTAGCTGAGACATGGGGTATGGTGTACTAAAAATGCTACCATAAAACAACCATGTTAAATTCATTTTTTTCAATATTTCTCAAAAGTATCCCACTCACAGTGTAAACATTAACATATTATACAGAGAAACCCATAAATCATGAGAAGTTAAAATAGTTCTCACCTATTCTTACAGCTATAAAGACAGAATGAGGCTCACACGTTCAAAGACAGACTGGCAAGAACAGACACGATTGGGCACACAGAGTGCAGGGAATCTTATGAAAGAAGGAGGAGATACAAAAACCTGGAGGGGACAGGAGCTCCACAAGGAACTCAGAGGTCTTTTCTGAGACCCCTGAAAAGTCCAGAGGTCTTTTCTGAGACTGATATTCCAACCAAAGACCATTCATGGAGATAACCTAGAACCCCTGCAAAGATGTAGCCCATAGCAGCTCTGTTTCCAAGTGGGTTTCTAGTAAGGGGATCAGGGGCTGTCTCTGACATGAACTCAGTGGCTGGCTCTTTGATCACCTCCCCCTGAAGGGGAAGCAGCCTTACCTGGCCACAGAGGAAGACAATGCAGCCAGTTCTGATGAGAACCGAAAGGCTAAGGTTAGATGAAAGGGGAGGAGGACCTCCCTATCAGTGGACTGGGAGAGGGGTATAGGGGAAGAATAGGGAGGGAGGGTGAGATTGGGAGGAGACGAGGGAGGGGGCCATAGCCAGAATACAAAGTGAATAAATTGTAATAAATAAAAAGTAAATAAAAGGGGGGAAAAGACAGATTGGCAAAAGCTTGAGGAGAGCCTGGGTGAGACCCTGTTTCAAATAAGTATTTATTTATGGAATAACTCAGTTGTAAACTGTTTGCCTCCAGTATGTAAAGCCCTGTGTTTAGTTGCTAGGTTGAAAGAAAAGGAGGAAGGAAAAGAAAAAAAAAGGAGAGAGGGAGGGATTCAGGAGAGAAGAGAAGAGAGAGAAAGAAAGAGAATGCACTGGATAAAGCCCAGTTGGATAAAGCACACTATGCTAAGTGAATCAGGGAACCTCCTGGGTATGTGAGCTGAAAGAATTATGGTTTCCTGGAAATTAATTCTTTGGTGTCCTTATGTTTGTGCATACAGTTTCTTCTCTTGTAATGATCATCTGTCAGTACCAACTCAGCTATTCCTCTGTTCTGCCCCTATGTGGCATAAGGCCTTTCAAACCAGTCTCATATAGAGAACTGTGCCTTAGTGAAGAGGGATCAGGAAGCATGTTCAGAGAGTATTACTGCTATGCTGGAATTTGAAAGGCCTTATAGAATTGTAACCTCAGTTAGGCTCCAATGACCAGAAAAGGATCCTCAGAGGAGGTTGGGGAATGCTAGGAATCCACCCTAGAGAGAATGACTACTTGGTACCAGTCAGATGACAGAATTCTTTGAAAGGGACATTGAATCCTTAGTCATAGAGGAAAGAAAGATCTCTGAGACAGTCTCTCCAAATGAATTGTCTTAGAGGGAATACAGGGAGAGATCTTCCTTTGATTCTGGGTTCAACGGATGTCATTTTTCCACAATAGCACTGAGCTCCACATGTTTTTCCTCCGAAAGCCAATGCCAGCATTCATACTCAACAGGAATTTAAAGCATTATTACAGTAAGGCAACTACACCATTCACATAGAGTACAAACAGACAAAGCTTTTCCAAAAACAAAACTCTGTAAGAGCAATTATGGGAATGATTATTGCAAGGAAAGCCAATATCATGAGTAGAAGATTAGGTCCATTGTTCCAGGACCAAGTTGACTCAGGCCTGGTTGAGAGATCCGTTTCTACGGGAGAGGATAGGAGCCTCTCTCTTTAAATAAACTGAACTTTGACCTACAAAGACATCCAGAAGCTCACCAATGGACCCTGTCTGTCAACTCTATTGTACAGCCCCTAATAATTGACAACAGACTTTATTTCCCTGTTTACTCTGCCCTTCACATCACCATGCAAAGGACATACATGCTACTGAGGCTAAGTTCTCCAGCTACACCTGGATCATGTTTAACTATGTGTTAGTTATATTACTCTTCCCAATTTCTTCTCTATTTGCCTTCTCAGTTTATAAATGTAGTAAATAGCACTGAAATAATATTGCCTGAACTGTATTGTATTACCATTATTGAATTAATTATTAAATGTTTGTCATACATTAAGTACTATTACCTTTTTGTTAATTTCATTAATATTAATAACATTAATATGTTCTCATTCATAATGCAATAATACTGCAACTCCCTCCTTTCTTGGAACTCTGCTAAGGCATTCTCAAATTAACTTTCTAAACTTCTTCTATCATATGCTGTCAGATAAGCCACCATTTCTTTACCTCCAATATAACAGTCAGCCATCATTACTATGCATCTGTCCACTAACCCTTTATATCTGAAGATTTCACATATGCTTTCCTTTTCACACTTTTTTAAAAAAGATAATTTATCATCAGCCTTCAAAGTCTCACTCTGATGTACCTTTAAGGACAATTATTCTCATACTTCTCTAATCTAACCTGTTTTCTGAAGGGAATAAAAATGGTCATTATATCATAGGCAATCTTTATGTGTGTTCGCACAGACACATCACAACATGTTCTTCTTCAGAGCTGAGCAAGAACATTATTATTCTTGCCTGTGCTCGAATCATCCTGCTCTGTCCACCATATGGTTGGAGAAGGTGATAATTTGTGCTACTCTATTTTCTTGCCTTATTTATGTCACTTGGCTCTTCTAGTATGGGCTTTGTTTCAAACACTAACAAACTTAGAAAAATGAAGCCAATAGGAAGAGATAAAAAAAATGGAAATCTATAGCACTCCAATTAAAATGCCAAAATCTATATCTTAATGTTACAGACCTTGTTTGGGGGCAGAGGGAAGCCACATTTAAGTGTTGGAAAACGTGTTTGTAATGACTTTACTATTTTCATTTTATTTCATTCTAATGTAGATTAGTTTTCCAACCTTAAAAATAAAATTTTCCTCTCTGATGTCTGCCCTGGCTTGTACTAATTAGTCCCTGTTTTCTCTCCCTTCTCTTCCTCTGTCCTTCAGTATTGAGGCCCGTGACAGGGAATTTACACATTTTGTCAAGCCAAAATAAAATTTCAGATAGAGAGCCACTATGGGTCATGGCTAACCCTTCACTTTTATAGAGAAAAAAATGGGGGGGAAAAAGGTTAAGCTTTGTAAATGCAAACAAGTGACCCAAACATGCAAGCAGGAGACAAGAAAGTGAATTCTCAGTCACGCAGGAAACATGTTTTGTTAGAGTGATATGGATAGTACTTCTCTGACAGCTCAGCTTACACACTTAAGCAAAATGTTGTCTTCAATTGTTACCAACTCTGATGATCTTTAAAGCACAGCACTTTGATGCTCAATGACTGAGCAGCAAACTACGCCCTGTCGTGTCCTGTTTAATCTGTGTCTGTAACCTGTAGATAATTCTACATTAAAAAAATGTATTCCTGAAGTCCCCTCTCTTCTACTCCGCAAATCCATTCCCACCTCTGTCTGACCACCATCCTTTTTAACTCAGATCTCTAACTGATCCTACTCTCGAAGGTCACACGCTAACGCATCCTCTCTTTGGCTTTACAATGATATTTCTAGCAGTCAATCACACCTCTCTGTGGTTAAAACTACTAAAAAGGAATAACATCTTACAAAGAGTAGCCCGTAAGATCTGTCACATTATGGTCTGCCTAGTTCCATGCTTCTCTGAGGTCAGAGAATTTTCCCTTGGGTTTTCCCTTGGGTTCTTCCCAGGAGCAATGCAGATGCTCTCAGGCCAGATGCTTTCTATGCTGAGCTTCTTCCCTATAGGAAGCTTCCTGCTGAACTTTTTTCTCCATGCCTTCTTTGACTTGCTCTACTCAAAACTGTTCATCCTTCCTCTTTTCATCATGAGCTATGCACATCCATCCAAATAGGCTTTTTTAAATTTAAAGAATCTTGAAACTCCATATCCTCGGTTACAACTTGAGGAAGTCATTTCATCTTCTGTACTTAGCAGAGGAGCATCACTCAGTGAAGGCATACTACTGATATTTACAGAATAAATGAATAGTCCAAGTTCTGGCCTAAAATGCCCCAACATGAAGAGAAAGGCCTTGCTAATCCTTTCAGTGACAAAATAAACAAGAGCTTTGGGAAATATTGGAAAGTACTTTGTGAAACATGCACTGACTACTTGGGTAATATGAGCTTGTGATACTATGTGACTCTAAATCGTTTACTTATACATGGCTCTCAATATAAGATCGTAACAAAGGTTTTGATACAGATGTGAACGCAAACATTACTGTCACCATATCACTGATCCCATTACTAATATTATACTAGTTTCTTTTCTTATTGATGTAAAAAATACAAATGAACCAACAGGAGCAGCCTGAGGGATCAATGGTTTATTTTGGGCTAATGTTTGAGATTATGGTTTTTCATGGTGGAGAAGCATGGCTGCAGGAGCTTGAGAAGGTCACACTACATAAAAAGTCAAGAAGCGAGGAGCCATGAATGTTTGTGCTCTGCTTACTGCCTCCTTTGTATCCAGTCTGCAATCTCAGCTCAAAGAAATACTGCAACCTTGGGGTTGGAGAGATGGCTCAGTGGTTAAGAGCACTGCCTGCTCTTCAGAAGGACCTGGTTCAATTCCCAGCACTCATACGGCAGCTCAGAATTGTTGGTAATGCCAATTCCAAGGGATCTGACACCTTCACATTAATGACTTAAAATAAAAATTAAAGAAATTATTAAAAAAAAATAATGCAGCCCACATTTAGGATGGGTTTTCCCACTTCATCTAACCCAATCACAATAGCCCCTCAAAATATAACCAATAGACAACTAATCCAGATACTTCTCACAGGTGTGCTGGGAGTCTGTCTACTATGTGATTCTAGAGTCATTCAGTTGAGAGCTGGTAGTAACCAGACACTCACTATCGATACCAGGATCAGTGTTATCACCTACATCAGCCATTCAGATTTTGATCATCTTGAACATTTTCTAACATCCAGCCAAATTAATTCAAAGCTGAGGTACCATTTGACAGAGCAGTTAACCATATTCTTTTCTGTATCACAAGAAATTAAAGCTTAGGAAATGCTATAAGGAATGGAATCACTGGCGTGGAAAAGCAGAGTTCTTGCAAGCAGCAGACCATTGTGTTACTGACAGAAGGGGGAAGAATAAATAATGGAAGTACCATGGGCTATTGTTTCTGGAAACAAGGTATATAAAGTAATGGGTGCTGTGATTCTCTAGTTTGGACAAAACAAGGCAGAAATTCAAAGAAAGAGAAGAGATGTGAGACAGCCTTAAAATGAACACAGATGCCAGGAAATTTCCCTCAAGGTGGATGTAGAAGAGATTTTAAAGAAACAAATGATCTCTCTCAAATAAAGTAAATGAATTCCTTTCCTGGCTTTTTATTTGTAAGTAGATTTATGTGCTTCTGAAAGATGGCCTTTATTGAACTTCAGCAGAAAGACCAAGGGGAACAGAGTCAGACTGTTACCCCCAAATGTCTGTTTTGGCCATTCCTCTAAGACTCAGCATGCATATGGTCCAAATATCAGATCAGTGGGTAACAAGTCTGTCAAAGCAGTCTGCCCTTTCTGCAGCCATGTAAACAAAGCTGCAGTTTTTAGAGAGTTATTTTCGTTCAGCCACTGTCAGAGAGTTCAGAGATTTTTACGCCTGCTGACTCCCTATAGCCCTTCAGAGATTGACAACAAGAATACAGATGCAAGAGTAGATGAAGGGAAGAAAGATAAAGATAAAAGAAAAAAAAAGCAAACAAACAACAACAGCAACCAGATCCTGCAGCCTGTCAGGAATACACAGTGTTCTTGGTCTTCCTTTTACTTTGAATGCAAATCTTTATTAAATCATAGAAGAAATCTAGGAATTAGTGCCTTCCTTCCTTTTTTTCTTCCTTGTCTCCTTCCCTTTTTCCTATCTCCTTTCTTCGCTTCTGTTTTTCATTCTTCTTCTCCTCTTCTCCATTTAACATAATTTGTCCTTTTTTTTTTTTCATTCTAGGGTCTTGTCACAGCTATTATGTTTTCTTATATTTTCACCAAAAACTTTCCACGTGCCATTAACTTACCCATTTAAGCTCCCAGAAACAGTGGGTTCTAAATTATAAGTTGTAGATAAAGGATTTAGAATGTATAGGATAGGCTTGGTCTGAGGTCTAGTCTGGGTTGGTCACTCTGTTAGTTGAGTCTTAGTATCTATCCATCAAGCATGTTGTTATCCATGAGTTTCCATTTCATCTTCTAGAAATAAAGGATTTGATCTAGATGGTTAGAGGTCTGAAGTCTACCTCTATTGATTCCAGTTTCTATGCTGGCATGTTTTAGCACTTGGCTTAAAAAATAGTCTATTTTTCATTCAGTCCATGTATCTAGTGCTTGCTATTGTCAGACACTAGGCTAGGAGTAGGATGAGAAGTACTTAATTGTTGTCTAATTTTGCCTATTATTACCCCTGGAAGTTCTGAAGTTAGAGGAAGTTGAAAGGACATTGAATTTACTCTAGCTCTGACTGAAGGATGAGGAAAATGTTGACACTGGGTTTAAGCATAAGCCATAGCTCTTTGGTGGATCCTGAGACAGAATGAGATAGATTCTAACTACAAAGTTACAAAGATAAAGGGGGAACAGAAAGACTTTTTCTACAGAGGCCTTGATGTACAGGTCTCTGGGCAGAATAAGGATCTTAAAAATTGAACTGTGGAATGGAAAATTGTATCTAACCTGCTAGTACAAAGCAGATGCTCATTCAGTGCTTTGGAGTGAAGGACAGTCTGTAGAGAAATCAAACCATCAATTATTTTTCCAGACCTAGTTTGTTCACTGTGAAAGTGTACAAGATACGATCTTAGCATTCCAAGAGAAGAAGTAACATATCATTACAACTCCACGTGAGCAGGCAAACATTTAAGGAAATCACACAAGTTGAACATTTTAAAAGAAGAATATAAATAACATAAAACTGGTAAGAGTGAAGTAAATTCAAGAGAGATTTGACTAGCAAAGGAGTTATGAACAGAAGCATCAGGAGAAAAGTAGGAATGCTAGGATTTATTGAAAAGGAAGACCTATATAAGGAAACACAAAGAAATAAGCTTAAAAGAAGGTTTGGAAGTTTGTTAAAGACTAAAGTTTTGTGTCTCCCCCACACTTACATGTTGAATCCATAAGCCTAGAACATGCTATTTGACATGATAGTTTTGCATGGTAATTAGTTTTGGAGAAATGCATGAGGAAGGAGGTGCACTATTTTCTGTGCAATTAGTGTCTTTCTGTAGAAAGACAGTAAAGACTTACTCTCACTTTCTCTTGCACACAAGGACTTAGAACTCAACCTTCCACAAGTCAGGAATAAAACTTTCATTTGCTACTGTACTTGCTAGAATCTCAATCTCAGATTTCCTGACCAATAGAACCGTGAGAAAATGCACATTTCAGCTTCTTGTTAAACTACTCAATTGATCTTTTTTATATTGAATATCATCCCACATCTACTGGGAACTGGTTTTGAAACAGTGATTTGGTGTAGATAAGCTGTGAAGTATTATGACAGCAGGTCAATGAGCTTGGAGAACTCACTCTGGTGGCAAAACCCTGATGGAAGGGCTTGGAATCACATGATGATAATGGCACACTTATCAGGATCAAGTGACTGAAGAAAACAAGAGTAGGGTCAAGACATGGACAGAGAAGAGCCTCAAACACAGTGATAAAATTGATGGTGAGGTTTGGGATCTTGTGAACAATTCAAGGTGGAATGCTTTGTGAACTAGGGACAAAGAAGTCTCAGGGCCATAACTGATGAGTCATAAGCCAGGACACCACAAAGGTAAAGAAAAGCTGAAGGCAACACAGTACGGTCAGACCACACTGTAACAGGAACTGTATGACTCCAAACAAGAAACAACAAACTATAATGAGAAAGAGAGCATGTAGGACTTGAAGAAAGAACTTTTTAAACGTTCAACCGTAAGAGATATTTTATCAAAAAGAAAAAAGCAATGGTGGGCATTGCCTTTGGCAATCACAAATGCTAACACACACACACAGAAACAAATGCATACACACAGACTAAGTTAAACTGAAGTTCATTAAATATCAGTTAATAAACATCATGACAAGAACGTTTTCTTTCAAATCTTTTGATGCATTTAGTGTGTGTGTGTGTGTGTGTGTGTGTGTGTGTGTGTGTGTACATGTGCATGTAAGCACAGTGCCCACAGAGACCAGAAGAGGGTGTCAGGGGCCTTAGAGCTGGAGTTTGAAGCTGGGAGTCAAACTCAGGTCCTCTGGAAGACGTGCTGATACTCTTAACTGCTCAGCTATCTCTCCAGCCCTGACAGAAAATCTTAAAATATGGATGTGCATAAAATCATGTCATGAAGGAGGGACCACTGACTGAAGAAAATGCATCAACATAATCATGGTTTTGGAGATGCTCAGTAGGATGACAGAAGGAAAGGAGGTAAAGAAACAAACTGTGAATGGGATGTCGAGCAGGCTGGACAGATCAAACAACAACCCATAGAAGAAATGTTCACAGGAAAAAGCAAACCACGTCTACAGGTAAACCAAATCCCAGTCTTTAGGTTGGAAGGGCCTCATGTGTGTCCAGAAGAATAAATCTGTCGTTGTCTTTAAAAATACCCAACTTTTCTCTGTGATTAATTAAGCCAGGTCATTTTTTTTTATGTACCAGGAAACCAATATTTTACATTGCTTTGAAATTGAACTCTTTTTCTTGCTTTATTATATCAAGATTTCATGGATTTTGAGTCTGCTGGGATTCCGCTCATGTTTCTGTCTCTGTTGACTTTGTTGTCAAATTGCAAATTTCCCACTTTGTTACCAGTGCACTGCTGACATGCTAACAGATTAGGCCTTCACCTAGGTGAAGGATCTCCCAAGGTCATGAGTTTATGCTCTGTGGGTCAGCTTATTGGATCAGGACCGAGCCTCACTTGAAGTTCTCCTGCCTTCCATATTCTGCTCAGAGAGAGATCATGGAACACAGACATGGACTCGTCCGGCTTAATGGTACCGGAGATATAGTGCTCTTCCACAATGTCCTTCCACAGAGTGTGATAAGGTTTTCGACGATATATTCTTAGGAATTTCTTACATTCCTTGTAACTGCACATCTAACCCTCAACATGATGCTGACTACAGCAGAGATATAAACAAGGAGCTTGAGACTGTAGCTTCAGATCACCTGCAAGCAAGTTAAAGAACAAAGTTTCCATCTCATGAAATATTGAAGCAACATTTTTCTTTTACAAAATTTTATCCCAAAAAAATTCTCAAGAATTTTTCACATTTCTGTTGTAGGTACATCAATAAATCATTATGGTATCTAGATTTAAGTTCAACTCAAAATATAGTTAAGATCTTTTCTCCCAGCTGAGTATGATAGCAAGTATCTGTAATTCCAGCACTAGGGATGAAGAAGTAAAAGAAATGCTATGGGTTTGAGATTAGTATGGGCAAAATTGTTAGTTCATGCCCAGCCTGGACTACATGATGAAATTCAGAAAAACGGACAAACACTGAAAAAGGAAGATAATTTTTCCATATTTTGCTATGTGGGAAAATATGTTATAAATTAAGTATATATGATACTCTTCACGTAAAAATATAATTTCAGAAGATACTACAGAATTGTGTCTGAATTAATTAAATCATAATGTTTGTTTTTCTGGGAAAAATTGAATGTTCAAGAGGCTGAAAGACTTGGAGATATGAATTATTGTGCAGCTGTATTTTCATTGCTATTTTGTGTAGTGTTTATCTTTTTACTCAAAATAATGTCAAAAATGAAAGAAAATTCTGATGACTCAAGATGTAGGAATTTATGAAGCAGGAAAAGTTAAACATTGTAGATAACACGTCCTTGTGCCCTTTCATATCATTAGGTACAAACCTGGCTGCTAACATAAGTCCACCAATGCACTGATTTCATTGAAAGCAAAGCATGAATAAGAACATATAAAATCTGAAACACTAGCAAAACTGATGCCAAACAAAGTATACTTTCTGAAATTAAATTTCAACAAAATAAGCTCACTGTTTTCCCTCTCTATTTTCTCAAAGAGAAACATTTTAGAGAGAGTGACTCAAAACATTAAGCCTCTTTTATGCTAATATCCTCAAATATTATTCTGTCCTTTCTAGTTTATGATATAGTTTCCATCATAGAAAACTGTAAGTGTAAAACAATATCATCCGAGTTCCACTTCCCTTCACAGCAGAAACTGAAGGGAGGTATTGCACTTTTCCTTGTCTTTTCTATAAAGGATGAAGGTTATTTTTGATACTGTTTCCCATATTAATCTTTTAAATTACCATGCATTAATTGTACAAAGTAGTGGCCCATTGTGACATTTCCATACACTATGCAATAAACAATGATCATATTTATTTCCTTTTTTACCTATCTCCTTATCCCTTTACCCTTCCATAATCTTACAAATTTCCTCATTTAGCTTCATGTCCAGTTTGCTCCCCAAATCCTATATTTGAGAGAAAACATGCAACATGTTTCTAAGTATGGCTTATTTCCTCATACATGGAAACTTTCTCTCTTTGCACATGAAAACCTTTTGTTGTGGTAGCCTAGTCTTTATATTAAGGGTTTGTGTTAATATCAGTAATATTATGGAAAAAATGATTCTTTGATATTTTCATACATTTATTTAAAGAATTTACTCCTTCTCATCTCCTGTTACCCTACCCCATCTCCTATCTTTTTTAGAGAGAGAGAGAGAGAGACTGAGGGAGAAGTGTGAAGGGGGAAGAGAGGGGAAGAGAAAGAGAGAGAGAGATGATGATGATGATGACGATGATATGATGATGATGATGTTTCATTAAGTAGCCTTGACTGGCTTGGGAGTCCTTATGTGGACCTTGACCTGAAACCCAGATATCCACTTGCATTGCCTTTTGAGTGTGGGGATTAAAAGTTTGCATTACTAAACCCTCATCCCCAGCTTCTTATTGTATAACACATTTTAGCTCATGAATACATACTCATTTCCAAATATTTTCAGCATCTTAATCTGCCACTTGCATGTCTTTCATTATTTGTCATGTGTATCTCTCTTTGAGCATGTAATTTAAAACCACATTTAAAAATCGTGTTTTATACATGTGGGAGAGAGATATATATGTCACAATGCTCATATGAAGGTCAGAGGAATACTAGGATGAATTGCTTCTCTCCTTCCACCATTTCTGTGCCAGGGATTGAACGTGCATCACTAACCCACATTTTCCTATGTATCTGTTTAGTCCATAACTCTGCATTCTATGGTGTCTGTCACTGACACTGATATTGACTTTAAATGACTACATTGTGATACTGGCTTGGATGAAGTCTTCTTCCAGTAATGCTTGTGTCAGTCGAAACTTGTTTTCCATTCAGGTCCATTGATCCTCCTTTCTGTTTCTATGCCAGTACCAAGCAGTTTTTATTATTATTGCTCTGTAGTAAAACTTGAGATCAGGGATAGAGATGCCTCCAGATGATCTGTTGTTGTACAGGATTGTTTTGGAAATTCTGTTTTTTTTTTTTTTTTCCAAATGAAGCTGAGAATCTTTTTTTTTCAAGGTCTGTAAAGAATTGAGTTAGTATTTTGATGGGAATTGCATTGAATCTGTAGATTGCTTTTGGCAGGATGGCCATTTTCACAATGTTAATCCTACTGATCCATGAGCACGGGAGATCTTTCCATCTTCTGAGATCTTCTTCAATTTCTTTCTTCAGAGACTTGAAGTTTTTCTCAAAGGGGTCTTTCACTTGCTTGGTTAGTGTCACCCCAGGGGTACTTTATGTTATTAGTGGCTATTATGAAGGGTGTTGTTTCCCTGATTTCTTTCTTGGCCCTTTTGTCTTGGGTATACAGGAGGGGTTCTGATTTTTTTGAGTTAATTTTGTATCCAGCCACTTTGCTGAAGGTGTTTATCAGCTGAAGGAGTTCTATGGTTGAGTTTTTGGGGTCACTCAGGTATACTTTCATATCATCTTCAAATAGTGATAATTTGACTTCTTCCTTTCCAATTTGTATCCCCTTGATATCTCTTACTTGTCTTATTGCTCTAGCTAGGACTTCAAGTACTATGTTGAAGAGATACGGAGACAATGGGCAGCCTTGCCTTGTCCCTGATTTCAGTGGGATTGATTTAAGTTTTTCTCCATTGAGTTTGATGTTGGCTATAGGCTTGCTGTATATTGCCTTTACTATGTTTAGGTATGTGCCTTGTATCCCTGATCTCTCCAAGATGTTAAACATGAATGGGTGTTGGATTTTCTCAAATGCTTTTTCGGCATCTAGGGAGATGACCATGTGGGTTTTCTCCTTCATTTGTTTATATGGTGGATTACATTGATGGATTTCTGTATATTGAACCACCCTTGCATACCTGGGATGAAGCCTACTTGGTCATGGTGGATGATATCTTTTATGTGTTCTTGGATTCGGTTTGCAAGTATTTTATTGAGTATTTTTGCATCAATGTTCATAAGAGAGATAGGTCTGAAGTTCCCAGAAATAAACCCACACACCTATGAAAACTTGATTTTTGACAAAGAAGCCGAAACCATTCAAAAGAAAAAAGACAGCATCTTCAACAAATGGTGCTGGACCAACTGGATGTCTATATGCAAAAAAATGAAACTAGATCCATATTTATCACCCTGCCCAAAACTAAAGTCCAAGTGGATCAAAGACCTCATTATAAAACCAGATACTCTAAATTGGTTAGAAGAAAAAGTGGGGAACAGCCCAGAACTCATTGGCACAGAAGCAACTTCCTGAAAAGAACACCATCAGCACAGGCCCTAAGAGCAACAATCAATAAATGGGACCTCATGAAACCGAAAAGCTTCTGTAAAGCAAAAGACACTGTTGTTAGAACAAAATGACAGCCTACAGATTGGGAAAGAATCTTCACTAACCGAACATCTGACAGAAGGCTGATATCTGGAATATATAAAGAATTAAAGATGTTAAAAGGCAATAATCCAAGTAACCCAGTTAAAAAAAATGGGGTATGGAGCTAAACAGAGAATTCTCTGTAGAAGAATATAGAATGGCAGAGAAACACATAAAGAGATGTTCAACATCCCTAGCCACCAGAGAGATGCAAATCAAAAGGACCCTGAGAATTCACCTTACACCCATCAGAATGGTTAAGATCAAAAACTCAAGAGATAACGCATGCTGGAGAGACTGTGGAGAAAGGGGAACCCTCCTCCATTGCTGGTGGGAATGTCATCTGGTACAACCACTATGGGAATCAATCTGGCGCTTTCTCAGACAATTAGGAATAGTGCTACCTCAAGATCCAGCTATACCACTCCTAGGCATATATCCAAAAGATATTCAAGTACACAATAAGGACATTTGCTCAACCATGTTTGTAGCAGCCTTATTCATAATAGTCAGAACCTGGAAACAACCCAGATGTCCATCAACTGAGGAATGGATACAGTAATTGTGGTACTTTTACACAATGGAATACTACTCAGCAATTAAAAAACAAGGAAATCATGAATTTTGCAGGCAAATGGTGGGATCTAGACAAAATCATCCTGAGTGAAGTATTCCAAAAGCAGAAAGACACACATGGTATATACTCACTTATATAGACCTATAAGATAGGATAAACCTACTAAAATATGTACACCTAAAGAAGATAAACAAGAAAGAGGACCCAGGGTAAGATGATCAATCCTCATCTAGAAAGACAAGGGGATGGACATTGGAAATAGGAGAAAACAAGTAACAGGACAGTAGCCTACCACAAAAGGCACCTGAAAGAATCTACCTACCTGTATATCAAAACAGATGCTGAGACCCATATCCAAGCCTTCGGCAGAGTGTAGGGAATCATATGAAGGAAGGAGGAATTAGTATATCCTAGAGGGGTCAGGGAGCCCCACAAGGTCCAAATATATCTGAGCACAGGGGTCTTCTATGAGACTGTTTATCCAATGAAGGACCATGCATGTATATAACCTACAACCCCTGCTCAGACATAGCCCATGGCAGCTCAGTATCCAAGTGGGTTCCCTAGTAAGGGGGAAAGGAACTGTTTCTGACATGAACTCATGAGCTTCCCCTCCCCCCTGAGGGAGGAGCAGCTTTGCTAGGCCACAGATAAGGACATTGCAACCATCCTGAAGATACGTGATAAGCTAGGGCCAGACGGAAGGAGAGGAGGACACCCCCTCTCAGTGGACCCGGAAGGGGGCAGGGAGGAGATGAGGGAAGGAGGGGAGAATTGAGAGGGAAAGGGGAAGTGGGCTATAGCTAGGATACAAGTTTATGTATAAAATTATTTAAAAGAAAAAATATTAATATATATAACTTGTTTTCCTCTTTGACCAAGATTGTTTGTACTCATGCCGTCCTCATTTTAGTCTTCGATTGCTCCACTTTCTAAATGGCTATATGAACCAGAAATTACAATGCACCACTTGTGTTTTATGAAGACTGACATATGCTGTTGATCCCGTCTGAAAATTTCCTTTTGCTTTAATTTACCAATGTTCTTTTATCAGTGAGAGATGAATCCACAACAGAAAGTCTACTCACTATTTTGTCAACTTCTGAAAGTCAGAATCTAGATGATGCATATCATACCAGATATTACATGATCTGTATTTCCCAAACATTTTTAACTGAAGACATTTGACAACTATGCAGTTGTCTTAATCCTGTCACCATTACCCTGTATTGCTTTGTCATTACACTGGAATGGTGACTAAAATTATTTTGATTGGGTAGTTTATATATATCACCTTAAATACCAATACTGCCATCACCAGATTATTTCATTATAAAGGTTCCTCATAATTTCTTTCTGAATTAATCCATCTGTTTCTATAATTTAAAATAATTCTTGCATTAGATTTTCCATCATGTATGTTATGTTGTTTTGATCTAAACTAAGAATAACTTTCTCTGGTATTGTGTCCATCATGAGCCCCTCTCAAGTTTCCCAGTATTCAAAAGGCTTTACTCTACCTAGAAAGCCATTTGTTAAAATGTATGAAATGATGGGTCACAAGATTAAAAAAATCAGTAGGGTAACAGTTTTAGTTACTCTAACACACTGTTATTTATTATTTTATGTGGTGTTACTTGTTCTACTGGTCAGAAAACAAGTTGAGTAAATCAAGAGGATCATGAGAAGCAGAGAGAGCAGGCTCATATCTGCCTGTGGCACAGGCTTGGATGGAGACATATCTCAGTAGCAGCTTATAAATGGAGGGTTGATTCTCCCAGGGACTTTACAGATTCTTTTCTATCTGAAATGGAAATGAGAATCTGCTTTGTCCTTTAGGAGACTAGACACAGAATGAAGCAGTATTTCCTAGTCTCCTATTCTCTGGTATTTTGCAGGCAATTGAAGACTGTTTTCCTCTGGAATCTTAAAATCCATGGCCAACAAAGGGCCATAATATAAAGGGTCCAGATTCAGGCATTCTGTGGTCACAGAATTTTGGCATTTGGCTCATTCCTCATTGTCTACTAAGTCTGCAAGCATAAGGACAAGCTGAAGGAAATGTGTTCTATTAAATGACCACAATATGTAAACACATTTTGTGTGGAAGTTAGTTTTGAATCTCTTTTTAAAAATTTATCAGAATGTACACAGGAACTTTTTTTTCAGAGATGCAATTAACCAATAATAAGATCTTTGAAAATTATATTCTAATAAAAACATCACATTGTAGGAATTCACTTTTCCTCTTCTGGTGTACCTGGGGAAGAATTATTCAGTGGATCCTCTCATGAATATATATATATATCCCAGCAGGAAATAGACAAATTTTCAAAACAAGATTGTTCCCCAAATAAAATCTAATTCATCAGTGATTGAACATCTTACAGATTCAAGCAGATAGTGCAGTGGGAAGAGAAATGAGAAGATATAAATGTCTCCAAGAAGAAAAGCTTGATTCTGTCACAGCCTTTGGAACCTACTAGAAAATATGAACAGGCTTAGGCTTTAGTGGAAGTTAGTGCAAGCCTGTGCATTAACCCTGGTTCAGCTCATCTCTGGGAAGACATCTGCATCAATTGGAGAACATCATAGTTATGTCCTTGCCAGGTCCTACCAAAACACTGCTCTGGAGTATGCCTGAGGTTCACAGTAGCTCACCTAGTATAGGTCCAAGGTCTCTGTTTAACAAAAGCAACTTCTAAATAGCAACAGAGAAACCATAGCTGATCAGAACAACCTGAGCTCTTGGCCTTGAGTTCTCCCTGACCATAAGTGTTCTCCATAGATTTCAGCAGGTTCTTTCTTCTTTCTTCAGGTCCATCAGCCTTAAAAAGAAAATAGCTGAAACCCTGCAATCTCAGCTCTTATAAGTAAAATATCTTCTCTTCAAGAATGCTTCACCAACTGAGGCTAAGCTTTTGGCTCCTGCGGGTCTTGCACATGCCCTCTGAAGAACTCTTGTCAGTTTGCTTCAGGGCTGAGACATCTGGTATACTCCAGAGATGGTCCTATATATAGATTGACAACTTTGAGTGGATTTAGTCAGTTTAAGAAGAAGTTACTCAGTTGTTTTGAGAAGGAACTTGAAGTTGGGAAGGAATAGTGGTAGTGGGAATGGGAGTAGGGCTGGATTTGATCAACACATTCCATGCATGTATGAAATTATCAAATATGAAAAATTGAAAACATCTCCTCGGATTTTTACAAATCCTGGCCTTGCTCTGTCTGGGCACCCACCCTCTGCTTCAGTGTCACCAATTCTCCACTGGCTTCCAGTTCCCTGAATTGAAAGCATCTCATGGATAAAGATAGTATTTGTTCACATCGCATCTTCATTGCTGTACCATGCCTTGTATTTATGAGATAAATCAAATGTATTCACCAATGGGCAACAACAGGGAAACAGATAAGCCTGGCAATCCCATAGGTTCTACAAAAGATAAAAGTTTATCTTTCATTATTTTCTTCTATGCCATGCCTTCTCCCCTCTTAGATTCTGCTGACATATTTGTTCGTTGGTTTGTTTGATTGTTTGTCTTTTTACCCCCTCTTAAAAAATAGGACAAAGTTTTAGTAAAAAGGAAACTCTTCTTTAGCCCTGCTCTCAATTTTGTCCCTTTTACTTTCCTCCATAAAACTACAATCCAGTTTTATTAAACTTAATAAATTTCTTTCTTTGTAAACCACAGTAGACACACTTAAACATAACTGCATCAAACCCTTACAGCAACTTCTGTTTCCAATTTATCTGCCAGTGCTTATATTCTTTGAAAGAAGAATGATACTTGCCATTAATTCCTAGAATAATGCTATTTTAAGTCCTTAAAAATATTTGTTGACTTTCAAGGGCTTAGTTCTTGTTCTGAGTAAGCTGTGAGTCACTGAGACCTTTTGGTATCATAGGGAATACTTTGCACAAGAGTGTTCATTAGACCTTTTCCAGCTCTTACACCAGAGAGGCTGCCATTCATTCCCAATGTCATGTGACTCTTTTGCAGGTGAAGCATGTCTTTGAAATTGATATTTCCCTTTTTTCTTTCATATTGAAACAAAGTCAGTGAAATTCTTACTCTTTCAGAAGCAAATCACATATCTTTATTCAGTTTTCTCCACCACCATTAAACTAAAGGTTCAGTTTAACATTTGAATATGAAAAGAAAAAAATAGTAAGCACACTTAATAGAAATGGGTTTGAAATGAGAGAGCAGGATATGTCCTCCTCTACCCTTTGCATTCTGGGCTGTTCTCCCTCAGTTTATGCCTTACAATTGGCTTAGGTAATGTCTACATGGTAGGAACTGGCCCCACCCTGGACTTTCTCAGCTTATTCTTTATTGCTTTATTCTTCACCTCTAAAATCTGTGGAATGGGGAGATGTAGACATTAGAATCTGTCAACACATGTAAGCACAACTTCCACACATACACATATGCTGAGTTGCTTTCCTGATACCTTGCTCACCAACCTCTCTGTTTGCATCCCATTGGTGACTGGCACGGACCTACTGACTTGACCATTCTGGTATCAGTTGCTTGTAAGCGAACACAAATCTCAGTAATACACCTCTTGCTATTCTTCCACTTGGATCCCTTTGCTTGTCCTGGGCAGAGGAGTACAGCTTCTTTGAAATATATGCACTAAGACTTATTTTATTTTGAAGTCAACACCACAGCAGTACGTGCACATTTATTTATAACTTATATTAATTTTTTGTGGGTGAATTGGCAAAGTCTTTCTCTGTTTTTGACAGAGGAATGTAATGGATTTATATTAGTAAAGAAAAGGTCAGGAAGAGAGATTGGGGAAGGAAAGGAAAAAAAGTGGAAGGAGAAGAAAGAAACTAGTTCCTGGTGTGTGGCTGAGAGAAGACAACAGGGTACTGTGGGCAGGGAGGTGAAAGGAGGACAAGCGCAGACACTTGAGCTATCATTATCTACATACTGGAGTCTGTCGAAGAACTTGTTCAAGGTTTCCAGGGCACAATACAAAGTTCACCTGTCAGCTATCTTTCCCGTTGTTTATGAAAGTAGAGGACCCACTGAGGAGTCTCTGAGAGACTATGCTTTGGAGCATACAGCTAAAGCTAAGGTGCTGGAGTAAAGACACCAATGTCCACTGAAGACCTCATAGCATATTGAGGACTGTGGGCTATTACCTTCCTGTCTACAATAGAGGGGCACTGAATACTGTGTGGCGTCTCTTCCCATCCCCATGGCTTCAGTTGTTCTTCCTCAGTAGATTTTTTCTTTCTTTTTTTTTTTTTATTAATTACAGTTTATTCACTTGGTATCCCAGCTGTAGCCCCTCCCCCACCCTCTCTCAATCCTACCCTTCATCCCTCTTCTTCTTCTATGTTCCTCCCCCAGTCCAATGATATGGAAGGTCCTCCTCCTTTTCTACCTAACCCTAGCCTATCAGGTCTCATCAGGACTGGCTTCCTTGTCTTCCTCTGTAGACTGGTAAGGCTGCTACCCCCTCAGGGGGAGGTGATCAAAGAGCAAGCCCATGAGTTCATGTCAGAGATGGTCCCTGGTCCTATTATTGGGGAACCCTCTTGGATACTGAGTTGCCTTGGGCTACATCTGTGTAGGGGTTCTGAGTTATTTCCATGCATGGTCCTTGTTTGGAGTATCAGTCTCAGGAAAGAGCCCTGTGCCCAGATTTTTTGGTTCTGTTGCTCTCTTTGTGGAGCTCCTGACCCCTCCAGGGCCTTCTATCCCCCCCTTCTTTCATAAGATTCCATGCACTCTGCCCAAAGTTTGGCTATAAGACTCAGTATATGTTTTGATACCCTGTGGGGTACAGAGCTAACCAGAGAATTCTCAATAGAGGAACACTGAATGGCAGAGAAACACTTAAAGAAATGCTCAACATCCTTAGTCATCAGGAAAATACAAATCAAAACGACCCTGAGATTTCACCTTATACCCATCAGATTGGCTAAGATCAAAGCTCAAGTGACAACACATGCTGGAGAGGATGTGGAGAAAGGGGAACCCTCCTCCACTGCTGGTGGGAATGTAAACTTGTACAACCTCAGTAGATTTTGATTCTTCTCCTTCCAATGAGAAAATGGAAATAAATGAAAGACAAGCTTTCCTTTCACCTACTCTGTGCATTTACAGAGCCCCCAGGATGACAGCACAAGTATTCTTTCCTCCCCACTGTTGACAGAGATGGAGTGCTCCTGTCTGATACCACTGCTACTTGATCACTGAATCTCTTCTCTGACCCGCTCCCAGATGGGATCTTCCTGATTTACCTTCCAGCTGACTCATTCTCAGCAGGACATAAATGTGCTGCTCATGAAAATTTCCCATGTTCTTCCTCAAAAATAGAAAAACAATGTAAATGACGCTAGTGTAGGCTGTTTCAAAATGTGTTCCTCAGTCAAAACAGCCACAGTAATCACTTGTTATTTATCCAAATTAGATGATCAATTGGTAAGTTTTACTTATTGTATTAAGTAGGCTTATAGTATTATCAAACTTTAGGTTTATTTTCTTAGTGAATTGAGTGGGAAATTTTTGAATTGTAAGTCCACTCCTAGGTAGCTTAGCCACCTGTAATGTCATCATTGGTCACTGCTGCCAGGGGCCTGGAATAAAAGGGGCCTGATGCTTACTTCCCTCTCCTTTCTTGCACTCTCTCTTCCTAGCTTTCTTTCCTGGGGTCCCCACACTATGTCTCTCTCTCTCCTTTTCTCTCTCTCTCTACCTCTATCCAATAAACCTCTTTTATATCAGATTTGTCATATGCATGACATTTTAACATATATCCTAAGAGGCAGGGCTCTCCTGGTAATGTCTGATCTAGTCATGCCAGCATCTCACATACCCAACACGCTGCTTGCAACAGATTTGTCTTCTGTTCCACGCTCAAGATCGGATGTTTTTTTGTTTTGTCTTTCAAATTGCCCAGACGCCTGCCCACTCAGCTGTGCAATGCAAGTATAGTTTCGAACTGCTGCTGGGCAGGGACCGCCATGCTGTCAGCAATGCCCAGGTCCTGACACCCTGGTCCTACCATGTTACTGCAGCTGCAAACAACTCATGGCTAGCTGCCATATTGATTTGGAGACAAAGAGGGTGGAGCCATGGCTTCACTGCCATCTCCATTAAGGACAGGCACATGGTGTCACAGCAAGGCCAGTCACATGATAGGTGGCCATTTTGGTTATAAAATGCTGTGGATTCCCTGCTGCCAGCTGCTTTTCCTACCTTGTTTCTGTCCCACTGTTTTCAGAGCTTCAAAACTTAGTCTCTTGTAGACCCTATAAGGCCACTGTGCCCCTTCCTACCTCCACTTTAAAGCTGTCTATTTGTCCCTATCCTTTCCTACAGATGAGATTTTCTCTTTGAGAACTTGGTCTTACTGCATGCTAAAAGCCCTGGTACCAGGCACAAAGTTTTTTGGGTGACCTGCCATGTTATTTGAGTGACAAGCCACTAGACACATGGTCTATTTCCATTTTCTTTTCTCATTCACAGGAATGGCTTCTTCATGTTCTCTCCACTTTGGGAAACCTTTGGCTTCTACACCTATATTTGCCCTACTCTAATGTCTAATATCCAGTAACACTAACAGCCACCAGTAAAATAAAAAGCGATTCCCTATCTCTCTTTTCTCAAAGTTCTGTCTGTTTCTCTCTGCCTGCTATCCTACTAAATAAAAATACTCTATGATTTCTTTTTATGCTCTCAAAAAAAAAAATCTTAAGATTAAAACATAAACCTTAAGGTGACCACATGGTTGGGAACAACAATTTTAAAACTTTTTAAATCATAATTATCTCTGTTTATTTTGTCTCCTTTTAAACTGAGAAAACAAGTCTCATTTTAAATTGGTATGGATTTTTACATAAATTCAAAGTTATATTTTTGCAACATGCTGTATACATGACTCAGCCCTGATTCAAAGTAATTTTTATATGATACTGAAATTTCAAGGCTTTAAAAGTCTATTCATATTGGCAAGCTAATTTAAAATGTGTATCTAGCAACCTATGTATTTTACTTATTCTTTAATGAGTTAATGAATAAATGCTGTTTCTCTCACCACCAGCTGCCTGTGGCTTTTGGTTAACCACTAGGCTTTCTGGCCAATGGACTTGGTATAATAAATTCAAATACAATTTAAAGTTGTTTTATACTGTTCTATTTGTTCTAAAACTCATAACTCAGGAGTTACTAGGTAAAAGTTTCTGCCTAGATACCTTTAAACTATATGGTACAACTTGGCCATCATGTTCTATCTTTACTCTAAAAAATGTTAAAAATCAGTGCCTTATAAATATGTTTAGGTTTTTTTCTAAATTATAGCCTTAGACTTTTAGAAGCTATGGACTTTTTATAAATTAAGTCATATAGGAAACCATTATACTTTCTGTTTAGGGATGATGTTTATATTTTTAAGGTTCCAACTTAACAGGGATGAAACCCTAAGTCCTACAATTTGACGGTTAAGAAATGCAAATTAGCAGTCATCTTGTAGATGATCAAGTCCTTTAACGAATCTAAAAATGTATTTATAATCTTACAGATGCAGACACAGTCTCACTGCCATCTTAACTGAATGGCTGAGGACGGTCCCTGAACCGTCAATACAGGAATTGGTAAAAATAATTTTTAAAGACTGAGGGGAGCCTTCCCAACAGGCTCAGCTATAGCACAAAACCATGCTCCAGACCTTGCTGCTCTGAGGCTGCCGGCATTCCCACAGAGGAAACAAGAGGTTTCCTCTTGCAATGCCCTTCTCTTAGGGGACAGCCTAAATCAAGTCTGCCAGGTACCAGTTTCAAATGTAGCCAAAAAAGACACTGGTCCCACTGCTGCCTCAACAAGCCATGTCCTGCCTGCCAGCAGACTGTCCTCTGGAAGTCAAAATGTTCCCATTCAGGCTTGTCCTCTGTGCCCAGCCATGCAGGCTCAACCAACACAAGCACCACAGACACTTTTAGCCTTTGAGCTCCTTGGCCTGGTGGAAGCCAAATGACTGCTAGATTAAGCGACCTCCACCACCCTCACTGAGCTCAGGTTAACACTATAGGTCTGTTTCACAGTCAGGTCCCACAGTCATATTGCCAACTTCTGTCATGGTAGGTTTCAGATGCCTTCTCAGTCCTCACATGCAGGGGACCAGTCAGTAAACCTCACTCCTAGAGATGCTACCCTCAGGTTTACAGACAGTCTACCTTGTTAAAGGCAATAAATACCCACAGCAGTCTCAGCTATGTCTCTTAAAGGAAAAAAAAAAGGCCCTAAGGATACAGAATTTTAAATTATGAAACTTCTAAGAAGGTGTTTTAAGGTTGTAAAGTTGTTAGCTGAAAGTTATGGAGGTTGAGAGGTCTAAGGTGATTTAAGAAATTGTTTGAGGGTCTAAGAAGGTATTTTAAGGTTGCTAGATGAAAGTTATAAAGATTGGAAGGTCTAGGGTGATTTAAGGTATCCTAAATAGGTAAAAATATTTCATATTGCCTCCTTTTGCTATGCTATGTTGTATCGACTGTCCAGAGTTTTGACATTTATTGCTAGAGCTCTGATTTATTAATCTCGGTCTCATAAAAACATTCCATTATACAATCTACTATCATAGATCCAAGCTCAAGATTTTAAATCTCCCTTGGTTTGTCTTTTAAGTACAGACTTAAAAGTTATCTCTTATTGTGCTAGATCTATATACATCCAGTCTTCTGGATAGAGAGAAGCAGCCTCTCTTTGATGATGTGTGATCATATTAAAGGTCAAGATCAAGTGAGCTTTTGCCCCTTCTACTTCACGGAAAGCATCTGCCTTTCCAAAATTCACCTTAAAGAGTGTTTATGCTATTAACACAAATGTGTCATTCGACTGCCTTTTTCCATAATGTATATTTCACTGTAGAGTACAATGCTGATGCTAACTTGTCGAAAGTTTATCTCCTTTATAAATTTAAAAGGATTCCTATAAGCTACAGGAAATCCATCCAAACCCACCTCTCAGATCAACTGGGCTCCATATAAGTACTGCGCCTATTGCCTATCTCAGAGGGTGGGATTCCTCCCTTCTTTCCCTGGGTTTGGGACTCCTCTCCCCCAACTACCTGATAGGTATATTCCTGTATTCACACTGGTGAATCTTCTCTTTTGGTTCGCATAAACCTTTGTCTGAGAGAATGCTGGCACCTCTCATCCACTGGGGAAGAGAGGTATCCTCAATCATGGCCTTCATGGCTACAGTTAATGCTTCTCACCAGAAGATACCTTCCCTTGGGTGAATAATCTTACTCTTTTTATTGACACAGCTTCTTGGCTTTCCTTTTCTCATGCATTGAAACTTCTAGTGTTAGGTGAGACTGTCCCTTGGTAATCTGCCATGTGGTCCTTGGCACGGTTCATGATGACTGCTCTGCCAGTTTGTTACATTGAGTGTCTCATTCTCCTGTACTTTGTGGGGACACCCAAAGTCTGGCAAACTGATTTACTTTTCTCTCTTCACCCATAGGAATCATGTCTTCCACCATACCCCCAGGCTCTACTCTTAAGTGTCTCCTAGATAATGTCAGATCCCTATGCCTGGCACCCTCTTAAGGACTTCTAAGCCACCCATCCCTAGCATAGCATCTTAAAATACATCCTAACAACAACTATACGGAGATATGTGGTCCTGACATTTGTCTTGTGACTTTGTCACATTCATATGTCTGCCCCTGGTCATTCTTCATTTGTTATAGATCTTAACTCATTTCTCAGATGTCTCTAAGGATAATCCAATATTGTCACAATGTTAACGATGTCATTTCCCAGCAAGTAGATATAACTATTTTATTTTTCTGGCTTACTTGATTATCAGTTTGTTGAATGCTTTCAGTTCATTTGTTGGGGCATTGAACCATTAAATCAACAACCTGTCAAACACTGCCTACTGAGCCTTTCACCAGTAGTGAACTCTGGGATTTCCAAGTGAGTAGAGCTGTTTTTGAAAAAGTGAAACAATAACAAAATATGGTGATTCCTTTTTGCGTTAACAGAAGTTGGCTGTGTCCAAAGATACACTGGCAGGGCACAGACACGCCATTGTCATCTTTATTTTCCTTCATGGTGGTGGGGTGAGGGTGAGGCCGGGGCCGGAGTTCTTGCCTCCTTGACTGCCAACCAGACCCCAAGTGGAGTGGAACACCCATTCTCTCTCTATAGGGGCAGACAGAATTGTTATCAACATAGACCAAAGTACCCTCCTTCTCCTTTGTGCTGCAACTACTTGGAAGAGGGGAAGTTTCCAGCTGCCTTGAACAATGGGCACCAGAGCCATCTCCATATTGCTTTGACTGTAGCTTCCAAGTGGTACTTCTCCAGTGACTATTGAGGGGTCAGTGAGACAGGAGGTAATCATTCAGTTTCTTAACTACACATTCTGGTACATTTGAGTAAGGTGATAACAATAAAAAGAAAATAACCTTTATAGGGTTTCATTTTCTGTCTTCTGGCTGTATTGATCTCTTACTTCAGTTCACATTTTAAGGAAATCCTCTTAGGAAATAACAATGGAGCCATAGGGGAAGGGATTAGGTTTGGGGTGAGTGCATTTACAGTTTCTATTTCTTTAACAATAAAAGGTAATATCACGTTATGTTCTGATAATAGGAAAATAAGGACACTAGTAGTCTTCAAACCCTCTGGGAAGAGGGTGAGTGGAGAAGTGGAATATATGGGGGAGACTTCTCCTCTACCTTTGCTCCCAATAAGCCCACAGACATCTATTTTATTTATTGGTAATGGAGGATTCAGAAACCAGATCTCTTTCCAATCTGGGTTTCCTGTTGCTATCTATATGCTTTAATCTTAGGTCAGAGTGAAGTATATATATTTTTTTTCTAGATGACTAAGAGTTGGCATTTCTCCTTAAGTGGTACATTTATATTAAAGTTCATCTTGCAAACAGCTCAGAGAGGAAAGAAAGAGTACATAAAATAGAAAGCAAAGAAAACCAAAGAATTAAACCAAGAGGATACAGATTTAATTCTTTCTCTTCCTTCTCACATAAAAGCCACAGTTTATATTTTATGCTTATCCACAGACTTGAAATACATTCTACACTTCCATGGGACCACCCTCCTTACCTGTTCAACACTCTAAATTCCCCTCTCGGTGTTGCACTGGAAAGATGAAATGATGTCTTCTTTCCCCCTTTCACCTCCCACCAGGTGATGATGAACTAAGAAGAAAAATACCAAACAACTGCATCTTGATGGTAGGCTTCCCAGACTCCAAACTATGAGAAGTTAATGTCTACGGATTCTAAATGTTGCATCCAAGGGTATTCTGTTAAAACAACACAAAATGGACTAGAATCTGTGTTTTATTGTGTTTGTAGATTTCTGTCACACTTAATTCATGGGTAGATTTTGATGAGTAAGATGCTGATGGGACATACAGTAGGACCTGTAGTTTGTTCTTCCATTGGAGTTTTGTTCCCCACTAGGGGAACCATAAATAGCCAGATTGAGAATAGGAGAGTGAGGCTAGGAATGTTCCAAAGCAGCAAAGAAATACCAAGTTGAAACCTCAATGGAATAGTTAAAATACTACTTTCATCACATTATTATCACTTACATCAGCATATTTTACAATATGAATTTATTAATGTATCAACATGACAGAAGCAAAAATATCATGGCTCTTGAAGGAAGCCCTCAGGATATCTTTTTAAGAATTTCATTCACAGGAAATGAACAAAAAAGCTGAGTATTTTTCCCCCTCAAGAGAAGTTGTTGGGTGTTAAAGAAAACATGGATGCTTAATAATAGTCTTTCATAGCCAGATGGAAATGGAAACCAGCAGAGTGAGAGGAGAAACTGTGAAAATGGCTCATCCTGGGGTCTCTCTACCTGTGAAAATAATTAACATCCAACTAAATGAAAATTATCCCTGAGATCAAGACCTGATCTATTTAAGTTAATGTTCCAGAAAGGGGGAAAATAATTAAAGCAGCTAGTGAGAAAGCTATTAGTGAAATGAGAGTCTAGCCTAAGCCGTTTTTCTAGAGAATAAATACTTAGTACATTTACAGAATTTATAAAACTTGGGACTATAAAAATTCAAATATACCACCAGTTATTGTTACATACCCAAATGTTATGAAGTATTCATTCATAGTTTTACCCAACACAAATTGTCTCTTTTTCCAGGGCTATCAATTAGCTCATGTATTTTCTTTTTTAAAAAATTCTAACATTTTTATTATCATTTATTACAATTTATTCAGTTTGTATCCTGGCTGTGGTCCCCTCCCTCATCTCCTCCCAATCTCTACCTTCTTCCATAAAAGTCCATGCCCTCTGCCTAAAGTTTGGCTATGAGTCTCAGCTTCTGCTTTGATAACTCTATCAGTAGAGTCTTTCAGAGGCCCTCTGTGGTAGGCTCTGTTCTGTTCCCTGTCTTCTCCTCCTTCTGATGTTTATTGCATTTGCCCTTCTGAATGAAGATTGGGCATTTTCTCTAGGGTCTTTCTTATTGTTTAGCTTCTTTAGGAGTATAGATTTTAGTATGTTTATTCTATATTATATGTCTAATAACTACTTATGAGTGAGTACATGCCATGTGTTTCTTTCTGCTTCTGGGTAACCTCACTCAAGATGATCTTTTCTAGTTCCCACCATGTGGAGAAAGGGGAACCCTCCTCCATTGCTGATGGGACTGTAAACTTGTACAACCATTTTGAAAATCAATCTGGCACTTTCACATCTCAATATAGCAATAGGTAGTGATTTGCCAAAGGCATAGTAAGTTCTTCCCACCTAAGTATCTTCTTTTCCGCTGGCCATCATCTGGTGTGTCTTATGGGTTGATTTTAATTGATCTGCTGAAAGGAAGAAATACTCACAGTGCAGTCTTTCCTGTCTACACACACAGGCATAGCAGAAGAATGAGAGTGAAGTAGACCCAAAAGAGCTTTCTTTTTCTACTGATGTTTACCTTCCCCCTGTAGTGTAGTCTACTTATATTGCTTCTAATTCCATGAGCTCACTGTTTGTGGAAAGAAAACACAGAGAGAAATTCAGATATGAAAACTACCAAATATGAAGCAGAAGACAGGCAAGGGTCTAAACAAGAAGGTGAATTAATAGGTCCTGATAATGTAAACTCAATGGAGCTACACCGAAAGATGTGTAAAGAGGAGGAAGAAACTGACACATGCAAAAATGTGAAAAGGATTTCAAATAATGTTAAACGTATGTACACATTTTATATGCCTAAAAATAGGTCACCAAGGTTTTAATAATGACATGTCTCTTCATCTAATAATGAAAAGAGACAAACCTTGCTACCCTTGGATCATAGCTGTCTGGCAGCTTATTAAAGTGCCAGCTCATGGTCTGTACTGTCTCATAGAAAGAACACTCATCTGACCGATAAAAGCAACTGAATTCTGGAAGCTCTATTTGGGTAAAACACCATTTATCCTCCTAGATTTATTGTTTGTTATGCAGCTAATCAGCTCAGTTCTGATACAAGCTCCCATCTCACCATTAGAGCCGGAGAGCCAAAGAAACCCTGAACAGGGAAAAGGCACATACTGCTTTGAGCTGTCCTCTACTTTAAACCAATTTCTAGCCTCTACTATGGTCTGCCGCTTTGATGCACCTATCCCAAGAAGAAATAACAAAATGAGCGAATATTCCCTATGGCATCTTTCACACTACCATGCTTTCTCTGAGTTTGCTTACCTGTCATAAAAGGCTTGATTCCTTCTGGAAATTAAGACACAGGACACACTTTCCAGTACAGAGTTTACACTTTTGCTTGGAAAGTATGTTTCAGCCACTGCCTATAGTTGTATACACAGTGCAATTAAATGATGAAAAATTTTACTAACTATTGGTTCCAATGACGGGAAAAACAAATGAAATTTCCTGTACAACTAAGATATTCATGACCTTGGAAAGAAATCACAGGGAACAAATTTGCCAAAAAGCTATTATATTCTTCTGTGTATGTTTTGGTCAGTTGTTATAAAGCACAACTGGTCAACTATCCTGGGGTCTCTGAATGGTCTGTCAATACCACAGAAATGGTGAGACGGATGGAGACAAGGAGATGATGAACTGAGATGCTTAATTTCAGGACAGCCACATGGCAATGTCACTGAAATGAAACAGGAAAAAATAATGTGACTGCTCTAAAATATATTAAATGATTTCTGAGAGGAAGTTATTTATATCTGAACTCTGGCCGAAATGGATGGAGACATCAAAAGACCAGAGCCATCTGAACAATGGTTCTGGTCCTCCGTTCATCTTAGAGAGTAGAGGGCTGGATTAGGAGTTCTTAGTTAAATCTGTCAATTATTAGAGTAAATATACAAGTAACAGCAGAATAACAAATGAAAAATATAGAGGAAAAAGTAAACTATTGTCTTTAGCATAATATTTTGCTTTTAATAATGATAGGACATGGCACAATTATAAGTTTATTTTATATTGCCATATTACAAACAAACAAACAAAACAAAACATTTTCCTGTGTCAAATATTAAACAGACATGATTGGATGTGTTCTTGATGCATTTGCCCTTTTCTCATTTCAAATCCCCATAAGACACTGATGTATTCTTGCTCATTTCTCGCAGTTAGCCTCCCTGCCCTAGGGTTCTTTTCACAGAACACATTTTGCACTTTGCCCCAGTCACATCCAACATCCGTGACTTCAGCTCAGTGCCCGTTTAATACAAGGGACACTGCAAAGGGAAAAAAAAAAACCAAAGAACAAGAAGGAAAGATCTGTGGCTGATCCACAGAGGCTGAGGGTACAAAGAAAGGAAGAGCATGCCTACGGATCCCAGAAAGCCTTCTAGAGACTTAAAAAAAAATCCCTCACATTGCTCAAGGATTCAGTGCTTAGGCTGATGAGCGGGGGTTGGGGAGGAGAAGGAATGAAGAATGCACTTGTCCACTGAAAATTTCTACTTGAGAGGTTTCTTTCATCCCAAATCCCAACCAATTCTTTGAGGGAGTCACTAGGAAATGGCCAATCATCCACTCCTGGCCTCTCTGTCACTCCCTCCCCATTGCCTCTTCCCAACATGCAATTAGATAAGAAGAACAAGCCTGTGTGTTATAAATACCACAATACTATGCTCTTCAGTAACAAAACCTCCCCTAGTTGAGTAGGCTACCAGCCACTCTATCGAGTCGCGTTTTATTGTGCTTGCCTCCAAGTGTCTTTCTCCTTCCGTGAATTATGTATCTTACCCAAGGCTTCAAATAAAATCTACACCCACCCTCCCTTTCCCCACACTGTGTTCTCTTGGCTGTTTCTTACTTTACAAATATTTCCAATCCACGTCTCATCACAATTGACAGGGTTGTCTTTCAATTGGTGTACTTGGTCAGTCTTGCTTCATTTCTTTTAGAAAAATGAAAGGGAACTAACAAGATCCATTCTGTCTGGAAGCTTTACATGGTCCTGCGCAAATGGCTTCACCCATCTCTGGGAATGAAGGATTGTGGAAGAAAGGTGCCCTGTACATGTGCCAGATGCATGCATTCTTAGTTCAGTTTTTCCATCTCTTTTCCAGTTGATATTATCGTTATTTTATCCCTTTGATACAAGTGCTATATTTATAAAATAAGGCAGTCCTGAGAAGAGCACTCCATCACCCCGGCTAAAATGTGCCTGTGAAAAGCAGAAACAAATGCTTCACAGGACAGGGCATACTGATGACCATCAAATCAATGGAGAGGTTCGGCCTCATTAGTAATCTCACAAATGCAAAGAAGGTCGGAAGCCCTTCGTTTGCACCACACAGACCACAGCAAAGGAGTATCACAATGGGAAGTAAGAAGGAGAAAAAAGAAACATAAGAATGATCTCATTACCATAGACATAGCCACAAAAGTTTCCCCTTGTAAAATCAGTTTATCTTCTAAAGGCGAATGCTTCTGTCTAGATTCAATGGCTCATACATAATACAGGTGTTTGTGTATAACACAAAATCTTTACATTTGAAGTTAGTGGAGAAATGAGTATGTGTATTTTCCCATATTTATGGAGATTTAAAGGTATAATAAGAACTCACAGAGGATGTAATAAATGTTCTGCAGTTTTAAATGCAATTGTGTGTGTGCTTTTACAAAATGTTATGACCATTCCCTGTGTCCTTGTATATATATGTGTGTGCATGTGTGTGTTCATTCTCAATAGGTGTGTAAGTATAGGCAGGAGAGTGTCAAGGTCAGAGGACAGCTTTTGATGTTGGTCTCTACCTTCCATTTGTTTGAGATAAGGTCTCTTGTTGATCACCACTGTGTGTGCTCAGATAGTAGGCCTGTGATTGTGGGGGATCTCCTGCCTCTACTTCAGATCTCACTGTGGAAACACTATAACATTATAAACATAGTACTCTAGCTTATTTCCAGTTTCTGGCTATGGTAAATAAAGCTGCTATGAACATAGTTAAGCAAATGTTCTTTAGGTATGGTAGAGCAGCTTTTGGATATATACCCAGGTGTGTCTTCTGAAGGCAAATGCTTCTTTCTAGATTCAATGGCTCATAATACAGGTGTTTGTATATAATAGAAAGTCTTTACACTTAAAGTTAGTAGACAAATGAGTATGTGTATTTTCCCATATTTATAGAGATTTAAGGGTATAATGATAAATACACTGAGCAATCTCTTTGGTTCTACTTGATCATTTAAAAAGTGAAACAGTATTAGACAAAGATGATATGTTTAAGAGAATGATACCCTAATCAAGGACAATGCATAGAGAGGACCTAAAACTCTGGTTCAGATGTAGCGCATAGACTCAGTCTCCAAGTGGGTTCCCTAATAAGGAGAACAAGGGCTTTCTCTGGCATGAACTCAGTGGCAGGCTCTCTGATCACCTCCTCCATGGGGGTGCAGCCTTGCCAGGCCACAGAAGAAGACAATGCAGCCAGTCCTGATGAGACCTGATAGGCTAAGGTGAAACAGAAGGGGAGGAAGGCTTTACCTTACTCAGTGCATTAGGGGAAGAACATAGGGGGGAAAGAGGGAGGGAGGAAGGGTGGGATTGGGAGGAGACAAGGGAGGGGCATACAGCAGGTATACAAATTGAATAAATTATAATAAATGATAAAAAAGAGAAAAAATAAAATAGAAAAAGGAAAAATGTTTGTTTTTCAACTTATTTTTGTAGGGCTTGTGTTTGTTTTTGAGAAAGCTTCTCAGGCTGAACTTTCTCAAAAACAAACACAAGCCCTACAAAAATAAGTTGAAAAAAGATAAGCTGCCCTTAACTCCTGCTCTTCCTGCGTTTACCTCCAGAGAATGAATTTACAGGCATTTACCTCCACTCTCATCTTAAAGCTGACAATCTTTGTTTTGGGTATCTTTTTATTTTTATTTTTGAGATAAAGAACTAAAGAACTTTTGTGTTTGTTGACTCACTAATTAAACCACCAGTTGTGACTCAGAGTTCAGTATCAATTATTTTAAAATGATGTGGGACAAGAAGGTATGGACACTTAGGTGTTGGTTTCTACACTGAGCATTTCATTAACAGGTATGAAAGAATGATTCCATCTTTCTGAGTCTCTGCCTTCTCTTAAAAAAAATGAGGATAATTAGTCCACATTCTGGTGTTGTTCAGATGATTAAATAATATGGTTTACCTACACTGTGATATATTGATTTCTCCTTTCCTCTCTAACTGGATTTTTTTTTCCTTTTTAATGAGCCGCAGATAGAAAGACACCCTCTATCTAAGGATGCTACTCTGTGTCTTTGCATGACTATGCATAGGCATCCTTCAAGTCATTACTTTAGATGGGTGAGTCTGTCTTGCTGCTTTTGTTGACATCCTTCATCTTGCTATAGACTTTCTCTCTCAGCCCATGGTCCTCCTCTTTCCCTTCCCCCAACTGTCTGAAACAACTGTGGTGCATGGCTTCCTCTGTGGCTCTACTGGCCACTAGCTTGCCTCATTTTCTGAATAAGACAGGTCTGTCATGGGAGGGAGGATTCATTTCTTTTTATTGCTTTTGTTAGTTGCTGTGTTATTGTTTAATGCTTTTATTTTTTATTGTGCTTATTTTTAGGCAAATAAGAGCCATGTAACATTCTTTTCATTTAATACTACATTATCTGCCACTTCCATGGTCTTCCATCCACTTTTAGACTGCTGTGGATCTTGAGATATTTGTCTGCATTTCTGATTCCACTAACCACTGACTGTTCACTCCTCTGATGCCCAGAACTAACATTTCCTGAGACTTGTAACTCCATCTGTCCTCACTCCCACTTGTTTTCAGGGTCCCACCTCATCACACAAGATTGACCTAGTAATAAATCAGAATTATTCCTTCCTTGGGGGCTACCGAGATAACCCCAAGTGCTTGTACAAATATGAGTATAAAGTGGATAAAGTGCTTGTACAAATATGAGTATCCAAGTTCAGATCTCCAGCACCTTCAAAAAAAAAAAAAAAGCTGCACATGGTAAAGTGCATATAGTCCTAGCATATAGTCCTATATAGCACCTATAGTCCTAGCACTTGGAGAATTGTAGTATCCTGAGGGCTCCCTACATAACAAACCCCTCGAGTTAATAAGAAAGGTATAGGTTCAGTGATAGAAGTTGACTCAAAGGAAAAAAAATATAGAAGGTATAGAAAAAGACACCTAAAATTGACTGTTGGCATATACATATACACAGGTAGTACATGGGCGCCTAAAGCCACACTTACATACATATACGTAATTAACCCCTACACACAGAGATACACACACATAAACACATACACACTTATTCCTTTCCTGAAGTATTGATCTTTGCTCAACTCTCTGACTACAGCTTAGTACTCTATCTCTCTATTTTGGTTTATAATCTAGTCCTATCTGAAGAAAGAGCCTGTTCGAAATGCTGACTGCAGTTTCCTGTCTCCATGTCTTTCTTATGCAATCCTCCAGTGTGTTGCCTTTCTTATAGGTGAGCTCACATCATATACTCTTTGCCGTTATATAGAATCGTCCATATATGCAGTGTATCACTCTAGGTGTTCGAGTGTAGATTAAGGTCAGCAAGACTGATACTGTCCAGTCAGCTAGCCACATGACCTAGAACCAGGAGCAAGACAAGAGCTCAACCCTACCTAGGTCCTCCATAGTCATCTCTTTTATTTCAAACCTTCACTGATCTCTACAATGTTCCCTGTTATCACAGATATCTCTTGTCTCTCTCACTATATGTTAATAAAAAGATCTCAAGACAAAGATCTCCAGTCATTCCTCTTTGCAACCTATTGATGATTCTCCAATTGACCTTAATCTTTTCTCTTGGCTCTGCAGAAGGCACCATCTCTTAACTGCGTTCAACTACCTGACCTATCAGCTTCAGCTTCTGAGTTCTTAATCTCTGTCTCCTTGCCTGAAAATTATAATTAGCAATAATATCAATGGAGGAAATATTTCTCTCCATTCAAATAGGACTTCTTAGTAGAAACTCCAGACAGGAGGAATTTCTTCCAGGTTAACGGGTACATGACAGAACTGAGAAGGCCTTCTGGGCAGATGGCCAAACCAAGGATAATGTAAGAGCTACATCAAATTCCCCACAATGTAGAGCATGTCATTACTTAGATAGCAATCTATAATAATCAATTTACCTAATATCTACATTAACCTTTGTTGTCAATATGAAAAAAAAATCTGTATACCACAATTGTCAGATTTTTATTTGTTTTTACTCTATCTGTAACATTATCTTTATCCTTTTAGTTTAGTCCCTACTTCTAGATCCTAAGGAAATGGGAGAACATAAGGAAAAGAGGTACATATGTGTTTTCTACATCAAATGTCTGTCAGTTTTCTCGATGTTTTATTTAATCCCTATCCTAAAAACAAAACACAGCCCCTCCAAACCAAGAACAAGTATTTCCAAGGTATTCCAAAGTACATGCTGCCCTTGAACATAAGGTTGGTCACATCCTTTCTCAGTCTTCTGAGACAGTGATGGTTTCATGGATACTATTACCAGGGGAGAGAAACAACAGCTGTCTGCATACATAAAACAGAGGATCTTATTTGGAGTGGAACATTAGTGGAAAGAATCCAGTGTTACTTTTTGCCTCTCTGGACACAAGTTACACTACTTGTCATACTCAGTTGTCATATTTCTCCCAGCTGCAATTCTTCCAGACTGTAGCCAACCAAAGGTCCACCAGGGTAAGAGTGCTACCGTGTAGGAAAGGATTTCTCTCGTTCTTTTCCACCTTCTGTGAGGAAGGTGCTTCCTCTAGAAACTTCTATGTCTCTCCTCTGAAGTAGATCGCTGTCATCATGTGGGCTTCTTCAGATCTGAATAACTTACAAAAAGTGTATAATTCTATTGGTATTATGCATAGAGTAGATCACAGGGGGTATAGTTAGTGTGGCAAAACATACACCATAATGGCAGTGAATAAAAACCAAACCAAACGCCAATTTCTATTTCATCTATATTTTCAGTCACATGACAGCTATGAAGAAAGAGCCATGTGTTCTTCAATACATAAGCATGTACTTAAAACAGCAGTGTATATTCTGAAATTCAGCTATAAGACCAATAAAAATGTCTGATTATGAAACTATCAAAGGAAGATCTGTCTTACAGATTATTGAATGCTCTATTATTCTGCATGCTAACTAATTCTTGACCGCATAAATACTTTCCAAATCAAGTACTTAGTATTTATCAGTATATATTTTGATACTTCTTCTAACTTCAGATGCCTTGAAGTTTCTCAGCCTCTCTGCTCCATATGCCCTGCATTCAGACATTCCCATAATTTTGACACACATAATGGAATTTGATATATTACCATATCAATTTGATAATTATATATATTATCATCTGTGATAGTTGTATTCCCATGTGACAGCTGACTCAAATGAGTCAAGGAGAACCAAGAGATTTGCTTGCTGTGAGTGTAGGGAAGATGGAAGAAGGGGAAAGAATCTCTGCCTTGAATTTCTCTGGCAAGTTCTTTTGCATTTCCAACAGTTGGACTGTTATTTTCCATTCCATGCAACATAATCTATCCATGATAAGAAGAACCAGGCTGATAATTGGGAGTTATCTGTGTGAATATTAAGAATAGCTGCATAATCTCATGGGATGGAGCTTGTATTCTTTGATCTTTTGCTTAACTGGGTTGAATCTTGAAATACAAGCACTGTAATATTAAATCTTTATTTTATCTTTTTAAAATCTGGCCTTATTGGTAACTAATCAAAGAATAGCATATCTACCTTTTCAAGTTTTGTGTATTGACTGAGAAACCACAGGAAACATTTGCTGTTTAGCCAAGGGCACAGTAAGCACCTAATAAATGATTCGCAAAACTAATAAATTACCATTTGTACAGTATAAGGAAATGTGTTCTTACACATTGAGAGTGTAAGTCATTTGGATGATATTCCACATTGTATATGCAATGGAAGACGGTCAATGTTAAGCTTTGCTCCCTCCCCTGTAGCTAACCACCCCCATTTGCTGTACTTGAGATCTATCTTACAAAGAGTTCCCACCCATCCACCATGCATCACTGGCTGCCCTTTACACCACAGTATCTTTCTTTTTGAGCGTCTCTTTCTGCTAGCTGTACCAGACCTTGCTACCTCCTGTACTAGCAGTCTTTCCTCTTTACTTTTCTAAAGTGTGTTAAGGAAAAACCAACACACTCCCTTCCACTCAGGAATCTCCCCACACCTGAATTCTTCCTTTGACCTGCCAGAGAACAAGGGGACTATTCCAGTTTGCCTTATACTGGCATCTGAATGGGTGACCAAACTTTCCTTTTCCTCCTAAGGACAGGTGGCTTCTACTATTTCATAAACATGTGAAACAGTCTGGATATAGTCTGTCCTATAGTATCTCTGCTGCTCCTTATTATTATGCACATTATCTTATTTTGTTGCATTTATTTTAAAGTACTTAATGTTTCATATGAAGAAGCTATCTAAATATTGATTCCATTTTCTTGTTCTTGTTCCTTTATATCATCTGATACAATTTCAGCTTGCAATGCTATCGTTCCTTGAAAATCTGAATTTTATCCTTAATTCACTAGAAGATCTCCTTTACTATTGTCCTAAAATGTTTTTAGAAGATAATATCAAGTAAAACACATAACAAACCTGAGACTAGACTGTTGGTAGACAAAATAGTAGCCTGGCCACTGAAAACCCTGATCACTTGATCATGGGGGGCAGGGGTAAATCTAAAATAATTCATATCATAATGTAAAGATCTTAGGTTACATTAGTAAAAGAAACCAAATCTTACTTAAGTGAGACAAATACATGTTTCTATTGGTCTCTTTATTTTTACTTCTAAGGAAAAAATAGTTGCAAGCTTGGGGTCAATCAGAAATTAAAGAAACTAAGCAGGAAGCTAGGAACAAGCTGGTGCTGTAGTATAAAAGGAGTCCACGCAAAGCCTATGAGATTACAGATGTATCTAGCGTGGCTCTAGAGACAGCCTCAGGAATAGTTAGACATCAAGTAGAGACAAATTTTAGGAAAAAACGCAGATGGTGAGGACAATCCCACCCAAAGGTGTGCTGTGTTCAACACAGGGAGTTCTCCAACATTGGAAGCACCAAAGGAAATATGAAAATGGCTGCCTGTCACATGTGATGAAGACAAATTGTATGTGATCAGGACTTTTTGATCTCACGTTCCTTTCCAGTCCTCAGAGGACATGATGAGAGTAAGACTATAAACCTATAAGTAACTCCTAGCTTGGGACAAGGATTTCTAAAGTCAGGAGTTATTAAATGAGGTGAAGACACAAGAGAAAGCAACACATTTTGAAGGGTGGGAAAAAAGTAAAGAACTAAATTAAAAAAAAAAAAAGTCCTCTGGTTCACTGTCTGTGGTTACCCCAGCAAGTGCCCAAAACACTGGCAGAACAGGAATGAAAGCAGGGGATAAAGACATTTGGCAAGGAAAAAATAAATAAATTATTTCTCTGTTGCACAGAGGCTGATGAGCAAATGGCCTGCCCTGGGGTGATTTTTCCCTGGCAGTGAAGGTGAGCCACCTCACTTGTCAAGGAGTGTTGTGATAAATGGAAGGACAAAAGGACAAGAGAACTAAAAATGACAGATATCACAGAGGAAGGAGACAAGTTCTAAAGGAATTTAAGAACAGACTTTGGGCCTTCTGACACACACACACACACACACACACACACACACACACACAAACACACTGCATTTTATCTTTTGGAGTTGGCATTGCTAAACCTAATCCTGCAGAGCTGCTCTGTTTACTATTGTGTTTTAGTAAGAGGATCAACGAGGGTCCCTAGAATAAGTGGCTAAGAGTTTACTTCCCAAGTGAGAGAAGGATACATTTCAAGAAGCTTCTTAGATCCCCAAATCCTGAGGACTATAAAGACATACACAGAACAGAAGTTTGGAAAAGACTCGCTGTGATATGCTTGGATAGGAGCCTCTGCATGGAGCCTTCTATCTGCTGCAAGGGTATGGCACCCTCAGGGAGATAGTGGGATTATAAGGAGAGAAGAGAGCCTATCCTATATACTGTATTTCGTGTGTTTGTATTTTGTGTGTTTATTATCTGTGTAGCCTTGGCTGTCCTGGACTCACTTTGTAGATCAGGCTGGACTTGAAGTCACAGAGATCCACCGATCCACCTGCCTCTGCCTCCTTGAGTGCTGGGATTACAGGCATGTGCCACCTCAGTGGGCTGATTTTTTGTTTTGTTTTGTTTTGGATTTTTTTAAATTTTTTATTAATTACACTTTATTCATTTTGTATACCCCCATAAGTCCCTCCCTCCTCCCCTGCTGATCCCACCCTCCCTCCCCTTTCTGCATGCATGCCACTCCCCAAGTCCACTGATAGGGAAGGTTCTCCTCTCCTTTCTGATCTTAGTCTATCAGTTCTCATCAAAAGTGGCTGCATTGTCCTCTATGTTTCCATCCTAAAATGTTCATGTGCAAAGGTCTGCACTGAATTTCACCTAACAATAGCTCACCTCTCCTGAGAACTGGATGTAAACTATACATTTCTTGAAAGGGATGTACTCCTATTTCCATGAAATCTCTTCGGTGTTGAAAGGTAAGGTATAAAGGGCCATGGTTGGTTCTCAGAGAACTGTTGCATGGGGAGGGTTCTTACAATACTGAGGTTATTCAGCTGGACATGATCTATCTGAAGAGTTAACACTAGATGACTAAACCTGGAACTTGCCCCTCATCCCTCTGAACAATGAAACATGAACATGTTCTAGCAAGCAAATACATTTCCTACCAAGGGCAGACCTTCTGCAGGGCTTACAATAAAGGATAATCCTCCAAATGGTGTGACCAAGGTTATGGCAAGCTCTACACATCGATATTCACAATAGGAGCACTGCCCTGGGCATTGCCTGTTATTTCACACACACACACACACACACACACACACACACACACACACACACAC
>NW_026586550.1:8572992-8585718 GCF_907164565.1 Psammomys obesus
CACACACACACACACACACACACACACACACACACACACACACACACACACAGTAAATTGGTCCAGATATGTTTACAGTTTCAAAGGAAAACTATTAGTTGCAGACTGTAAACTTGTTTACCTCCCTTGGGGTTGGGAGAATCAAATAACCCACCATGTAAACCAGAACCGAGCACTTGGCCTTGTTTCAGCCACTGGTCCCTATTGGAACACTTTGTTTCTGGAAGTGGTAGAGAGACCAGGACACACATTCACACTCCCTTTGCTGCTGATGTTTTTGTTCAATTATGTGATCTTTCAGAGCCCTGGCTTACTATTTGATAATGGTTGATTACGCAGACCTACATTTGTCCCAGATATCTTTTGATCCTACAAGGAAGGACCCCCAATGTTGGTTGCCACCAAGCCATGAAAGTCTGAAGGATCTGGAAATTATTCTGAAAAGCACAGAGGGCACACTGAGGAGAAGATTTAGGCCAGAGGCTGATGTAGCAATGGTGGTACTTTCAGGACATTAATCTCATCACAGGATGCAGGATGAATGGTACTAAGAAAAGCTTAGTGGTAAGAAGTTCAGATAAGAGGTTAATGCAGTAAACTCAGGCCTGAGCAGATAAGGCAGATGCACTGGCACCCTGTACTGGCGACTTTATACAGGACTCCATTATTAGCTGGGCAGGGTCAGAGCCCTGGTGTACTTGACAGTCCTTCAAGTGGCAGAAAACTTTAGGCTTGCTCTCAGTCAGCAATCGCCTAAGTTAAACTTTAGGGTTTTTTTTTTCAGCTGGCCCTTAAAAAGTGTTTCTTCATGGGAAATGGTATCTTAAAAACAAACAGAAGTCTATCACATAGTTTCTCATTCAGTTTCTTCACATGAGACATAAAGCAATGGTACCTAATGCGCAGAGCTATCGAACAGGTGAAGTATGGAGACTATTGAGGATGCACTCAATATGTGTTCTATAAACAGCTGTGCACCATTGTTTATGCTACCCTATCTATCTCTTCTGGAAATATTCCAGCTTGGTTGTGTTTTTCTCAGTTTGTGGTTAGTAATACCAACAGTGATAACCGCAAGATAACTGTGGCGGTTAACTGGCTTTGAGCCAGGCTGCATCTTGAGCATCCTGCTATGACTGTAAACTTCATAACAACCCTGTAACTCATGTCACTCATATGCTGCTGATAACTCCACTTTGACAGAAAATATGTGACGATCAAGAAACATTCCCCAAATTCACACAATGAGAGGACAATACAAACACCCTCCTTAACCAGACCTTCTAATTCTACCGGAACTGTTAGTCATGCTTTCTTTCATGGAAACAATTTACCACAGAAAGGACACTTACCAAGCTCTGCTCATGCCACTACTTTTGATGGCATATCTGCCTTTATGTCATCATCATCAGAATTTCATCTTTGATGTGCTACTTCTGCTTTAAATGTAAATAACTAATATGAACTTTACTTTTTTACTCTTTTAGTCTTTTAAACTCTTCAATTCCATCCCTCATTCCTGTCCTTCTTCTTTACAAGTCTTCCTCATACTTTCATGCCAAAAGTGTGTAGCCCATTGAGTTTAATAAGGCATTTTTTGACTGAGCATGTCAGGGAAAGAACTTATCAATGATTACACTTACTGAGGAACTTATGCTCCCATCCTAACGACTTGTAATTATAACAGCATTTCTGGGAGGGATGGACCTCACCTCTCTTCCACTCGTGATAGAATATTGGTAGGCCCAATGTTGTATTGGTCTTGTGTAGAAATCCTCAGCTATAGTGAGTTCATGAGGGCAAGGCTACTATCTAGAAGGCATAGGTTTGCTTCACTTCTCTCATCTTCTGTCTGCTACAGTTTTTCCACTTCCTCTTCTGTAATATTTCTCAAGTGATACAAGGGTCCAGCATTCCACTATGACTTATTCTGAACTCATTGGCCAGTTATGAGTTTCAGCTTGGCCCAGTCTGCTCCCCCACTGGAGGTTGGGGCACTTTCTCATTCTTTGGCTCTAACACTGGGTCTCCACTGGAAGTGCAGAAGTGTACTTCATCCTGCATCCTAGGTCTCCTTACCATGTCAGGTCATCAGTAGAGAAGGATCTGCCCCCTCACGTACTCTCCAGCCCAAGGTCAGTACAGCAGGCCACATCGGCTCTTCTCTGTAATATGAATTATGGCCTGTTTCTATTTAATTTCTGGGCTTTTTTTTTTTTTCTGAACCCATGTGACACATTGTACTTATTAAGTACCATTTAGTTACTTTTGGCTTATTATTTAAACCTGATGATGTTACCTACATTTCTAATTCTACAGTCCTATTCTATCCCGCTATTATTATCTATACATTTTATTATTATTTTGTAAATTTCATTTGAGTCATTAAACCAAGCATGGAATAAATCACAGTTAGGAATGTACCCCAAGACCAGTACTGACACTCTATCAATGTTCATTTTGAAATAATTTTTAAACTGCCTGTGAATTTGGTTATATAATTTCTATTCTGTGTTACAATATTTAATTTTTATCATAAGCAGTCTTTCTCTGGTGAAATCTCATCCAACAATCATTTAAAAATTTTAGTGTGTTTGTGTGTGTGTGTATGTGTGTGTATGCGTGTGTATGTGTGTGTGTTGGTGTATGCGTATGCGTGTGTATGTGTGTGTGTTGGTGTATGTGTGTGTGTGTGCGTGTAGTGCTACAGTAAACATGTGGAAGTCAGAAGACAATTTTGTAGAGTAAAAAGAAAAAAAAAACAGCTTTTCACCCTTATGTGGAAATGAAACTTAGGTCTCCAGGCTTGTACACCGAATGTTTTACCAACTGAATCATCTCATTGGTCCCCTGATCATTTAAAATAGTCTATAATTTGCATTTTATTTTCCCACTACAACACTGATATGGCCTTTCTTAATTACTTAATTTCCAGGAAGCTCTTTTTTTTTTCTTTGCTTGGAAAACATGGTAAGATATGCTATTCTTATTTTAATTAGTTTTCTTAGAGTCATATTATTGAACTAAAATTATTCACTTGCTATTTCAATCTCTAACCTTGTTTGAAGAAAGAAAATTAATAACATCTGCCCAGGATGGTAACATGACAAGCCTTTTTTTTGTGTTCTTTCTTCATTTACCTTTTACAGCTTATCACTTGAGTAAATACAAGATTAGTGAAGCAGGAGACATTCTCCCCCACATCCACTCATCACTAGGTCTAGAATTTGAGTCAGATTTCTTAACTCAAGACTATGTTACTGTTATTAAGCCCAATAAAGCTGAGGAAACATGCAAGTTAAATGATTGTATACTTGCATGACTCCATAAAAGGAGATACAAAATAGCAATTCTTTCTATAGCCAAACAAAACCACTGTTAGAGAAAAGGCATTAACCTATTTACCTTGCCTTCTAAGGTGACTCCACTGGTAGTTTCCTTCTCTGTTGCTGTCTCATGGGGACAAGTGGGTTGGTGGCTGCAGTGACAAAGTGGGACCTAGATTAGCAGAGGACTTATAACTACAACTGGAAAAGGGGACAGTTTTCTAAGCAAAAGTCAGAAATATTGATCTACTCTCATCATCTTGATAGACCAGGAACTGTTTAAATGGTAACTGAGTCATCAGTGCTTTCTCTGCAATAGGCAGCTCTAGAGTGGAGCCAGAGAAGGTTAAGAGCCTGACAAAATGAAGAGATGAGGGGGCAGACCATCTAATTTACTTCTACCTAAACTTCCCTTTCCAAACTCCAGAAATTCCCTCCAAGCTCATGTACAAATGAAGCCCAGGGATACAGGGGCATTCACAGCCTCAGTACGTTTAGTGACAGTTTTGGAAGCCAGATATCTAAAGCAAATTCTCAGGACACACTCTTATTAGGAGCAACTTATAGCACATGGACTGTATGACAAGAAATGATTCCAGCTCCTACACTCCCTTCCTAAGTGAGCTTAACCATCATGTTTGATGTCCAAAGCATGAAAATCTTTCAAAATCTGATTGTCAAATTTTCAAGCCTATTGCATGTATTTATGTCAATCAAAAGCAAATTCTTTACACTTCTCCATTTGGATAAATTCATAGAGCTTGCTTTCTCATCAACTTACTTGAAAACCTAATTATACTGAACCAGATGCTGTGTTTAACACCAATTGATGTGGCAAGCAGTTGTTTTTTTGACAATGACATTATATAAATTCATACTCCTTACACCCTTCCTGGGAGCTGAATTCCAATGTAATCATAGTCACTGCCTCTTGTCCTATTTTTAGCTTATTAAATAGCACAGACAACCAAATGGTGAATTTATTTTAATATCAGTTCCATGAATCTATGTGCAAGAGAAATACAAAACATACTAATTAAAAAAAATACTAATAAAAGGAGTTGTTGAAGAGGATTTTTTGTAGCCTGTGTCCTTCACCCATGATTTTTTTCCCCAGCCATAACCACTCTAAGCCTTTATATATATTCAATATGGCCAGGCATGTGCTCTGACTTGCTCATAACTAATATCCCATTGATTCTATTCTAAGTCTGCCATGTAGCTGGTTACCTCTTTTCAGATTTCATGTGTCTGTCCTCTTCAGCATCCTGGGGAGAATCCCTGCATGCCTCAGTCTATCCCAGCATTCACTCTCTTTACCTAAACTTCTCTCTTCTATTTCCTGCCTCAGCTATAGGACAAACAGCTGTTTATTTATAGGTGAAGAATCCATATAGTATGCAAGAGATTATACCTACAAGAACTATGCATTTTAGAATCCCTAGAGATCAAATTAACTATTACATTCAATTTGATTTCTTCACATATAAGATTCAAGAGAGAAAAGTATTATAGTAGTTGGGATTCTCCATAACTCTGAAAGTTATTTTACCTATCCTTAATTTGATGTTTAAGTCACTGGCGTACCTTATTTCATGAAGCCACTGAAATCTATGGTCATTCAGTTGATCTCAGTGAATCATCAAAAAGGAAAGAAAGAAAAATTACCAAAAGCCACACATTTTCATTTAAGTCAAAATCTCTCATTGGTTCTAGAGATGGGAAAACCCAAGTGTGATAATTTGAATGAGGATGGCTTACACATTTAAATGCTTGGACCCAGTTGGTAAAACTATTTAGGAAGGATTAAGATGTGTGTGGCTTTTTTGGAAGAAGTATATCACTGGGGGAGGGTTTTGTAGTGTCAAAAGACTTGAGCCATTTTTATTGTGCTTTCTCTTTCTGCCTCCTGGTTGTTCCACAAGATATAAACTGTTAGCAACTGCTCTGGCAGCAACGCTGCCTATCTACCTGCTACCATATCCACCCCACCATGATGGCAAGGACTCTAAGTCTCTGAAATTGTAAACCTCAACTAAATGTTTTTCTATAAGTTGCCATGTTCATGGTATCTTATCAAACAATAGAAAAGTAACTAAGACACCAAGTGTATTAGTATTCAGGATGCAACAAGGCATGTGCATTCCTGGTTTAAATCACAATACTTATAAGAAACTCTAATCATGTTGAATTGTTGATAGAAATGATTTATGCTAAGGCTTGAAAGCATGTGTGACCTTGCTCTATTTGAAAAAAAGCTGATTATACGAGAGCAGCTACAAACAGACATGCTGTATTCAGGATTATATATATATATATATATATATATATATATATATATATATAATATATATTTATATATATATATATATATATATATATATATAAAGCATGGCAGAGAGGCTAGCTAATATGGAAGAAAAAGTTATCCATACACATATTACCTGTTTTAAAATGTTGACATATTTCATTCATTTTGCTTCCTACTACTAGGTAGTTCCAAAATATTTGTAGCAAATTTAGAGAAAAAAAGTAGAAAAGAAAACAAAAACAATAGCAAAAGCACAGAATGAAAATTATGCTTTTATTGGTCTGTATTACTTGTATAGAACTCAGTCATAAATAGCAGCACAGCCACACTCACAGGACAGCCTTAAATGATTTAGGTATAACTGATCTGGTTGTATGAGTCTGTTCCTACCTGCTTAATAGCTTTAATTATTCATGCTAAATAATTTCTAAAGTCACCTAGTAGTCAGGTAAGTAGATGGGCATCAGTCACTTTCTATGTTCAGCTACTGAACAAAACGTTATGCCATTGTGGTGTCTCTTTTTCTCAGCACAAAGATTCAGAGACTTGGAGACATTCCATAATAACCCTTTTTTCTCTCCTCATCTCAACATGAAGAGATACTTATTTCAATCTGAAGTTTTTAAAAGGCAAAACTACCATTTTGACGGTTAACAGTAGCAGTAGCTAACCACTTATTTGCTAGGAGAGAACACAACGTTGGAAAAATGCATCTCTTCATATATTTTGGAACATTAGGCATCATGTTGTAAGAGATAGCTAAATGGATGGAAAATCTTCAGCTTTTCCAAACATATATGTGACTATTAAACATAAGTTTATGTTTTTTTTTTCCATATGAGTTGTCTGTGTGAAAGATCATATACACCTAGATCATGTACCATGTTCTCAAAGATAAAGGTGCAACACTGGCAAGAGATCACAACGGGAAGAAGCACTATGTATGTGTCTCTATTGCAAATGTCACTGAAGGGAGATTTGGGACCAAGTTTAACCTGTCTTATTAGAAAGGAGATGTTTTCTTGGGAGCTGATGTTTTTGTAAAGAGAAAGTGGGCTGACACACTTAACAATCGACATAGTTTTTAGTCTTACAGCAAAGGAGCAGTTATGTGAAGTCTCTCAGGTTCCTTTTTAAAAAAGGAAATAATAGAGGTAATAAGTTCGAAGTCACCTCTTTGCCTTCAGCATGACTAGATAGAGTCGCACAATGCGGTCACTGTGGCTGATAACAGTGCAGGCTGGGGTTTCTTAAGAAACAGAAAGCAAGGTGCAGCCGAAAGAGCTTCCAAAGACCTTCTTCCTGGGAGGGGAACACAGAGCTCAAGAAAATCTATATATTCAGTACCAGTAGTTGAAAGTGTTCTCTTTATCCTTATTTAAGCTTCACCAGTAGATTTGTATTAATACCCGTTAGTTAATAAAATGCAGTTCAAATTGAAACGATCATGAAATCTACAGCTTCCTGACAGAGCACTGTTTACTCATCCCACTTTTGGTACCTTATATAGTCCTTACATTATTCATCTTCTTTTATAATTTACACTCCTCACTGCTTATTAGAAAATAGTTCTCAGTGTAAACACATACCAGTGTTTAACTTCTCAATTTTCACCAATTTGTCCATTCCTGCACAAAAATAATAATGTCTCACTTGTTAAAACTTTTCAATTGTCTTAATTTCTAGTAGAAGAGAAAGATCTAGTTTCACTGGCCTGTTAGTTTTCTACAAAATGTTACAACTTGCTTTAAGCTCCATGAAGATTCCTTCTAGAGGTCATAAGGCTCCATCCTGACCTGGCAGTAACCATTTTAAGTCTAATGGTTGACTGCCCTGGAGAAAGCTTGGGCAATTTCCATGCATAATTTTCTAGCATACTATAAATAAGTAAAATCATGGAGTAGTGTTTGGAACTTAATGACCAGCTGCTGAAAGTATCAGTTCCCAGGAATGTGCCTGATATCATTGGTATTAGTTTTGGATAAACTTGATACTTTGCAGCTGGGGTGAAGTCACTTTCATCTTCACCATATACAGGCAAGCCCTACTTCCCTCTTCCTGACCAAAACCATATCTTGCTGCATATAAGATAAATGTGTGTATGCAAATCCCCAATAAATCATAGTCTACCTATCCTAATTCTTGTTATGTCTGTCTCTGTTCTGTTTTGTTTCTGTTTGTTTGTTTGCTGTTTTGGTTTCCCAAGATATGGTTCCAGGTCAGGTTTTCTTGTTTGTTTGTTTGTTTTTGTTTTTAACCCAGAAAAGAGATTTTACTTAGAATTATATTGGATATAAAGTACAGCTAAGGAAGACATATCTCCTTAACTTTGAATAAAGCCTCATAAGTAAAAACATCTTTATGTCTTCATCAACATCTTTCAGTGTTTATAGCTATTTATATTTATGCTTATCAATTTTTAAATTCATTTCTAGTTTATTGATAACATTTGATGATATATCAAATCATGTCTTTCTGACAACTGAATGTCCTTTTGACAACTATTGGGCTTAGTGATGGCACCACCAGGGCTCTTCAGAAAGTCCTTCCTGTGCTTTGAGGGTGAAGCACAGTCCTTATGTACTCCTTTATCATTTTAGAGATTGGGGTTTTACATCAAGGTCTTTGATCCATTTGGAGTTGAGTTTTGTGCAGGGAAGAACACAACTGGCAACAAAACAACACAAAATAAAGCAACAACAACAACTCCATGAAATGATTGCTAATGATATTCTGCATTGCTCATAGATGGGTACCTAGCCCAATCATCATCAGAGAGGCTTCCTCCAGGATCTGATGGGAACAGATGAAGAGATCTACAGCTAAACATTGGGCAGAGTTCAGGAAAACCCACAGAAGATGGTGGTGAAAAACTTGTAGGAGCCAGAGGAGTTGAGAACAGCAGGAGAACACTGTCCAAAGGATCAACTAGCAGGGCCCATAGGGGCTCACAGAGACTAAAGTGAGAATTAAGCAGCCTGTGTGGGTCTAAGCTAGGTCCTCTGCGTGTACATTTTTTAGCTTGAGGTACTTGTGGAACTCCTACCAGTAGGAGTATGGCTTTATCTGACTATTTTGCCTGCGTCTGCCACCCTTTTCATCTTCCTGGGTTGCTTCATCCATCCTTGATATGAGGGTTGGTGCCTATTCTTATTGCATCTTGTCATGCTGTGTTGATTCATATCCCAGGAACAACTGTTCTTTTCTGAAGGGAAGCAGAAGAACAGTGGGTCTGGGGGAGAGAAGAGGTGGAAAATTCTAGGAGGAGTGGTAGCAGGGAAGACTGCAGTGAGGATATAGTATATGAGAGAAGAATAAAGAAAAAATTTAAATATCTTGCTTTATTCTTTTGCATGTGGCTCTTCTATTTGTCTGATACCATATATCTTTCCTCCAATGTGTATTTTTAGTCTCTTTTTCAAAAACCACTTGGACTTAGTGTTGTGGACTTATAGCTTCCATTTAATTAATTGATCTGTCTACTTTTATGGTAATACCATGCTGCTTTTATTACCATAGCTCTGTAGTATAACTTGAAAGGAAGAATAGTGATATTTTGAGCATATTTTTGTTGTTCAGGATGATCTTGTATATCCTGGGACTTTTCATTTTCATACAAATTTTGAAATTATACTTTAAATTTCTTTGATGAATTGCATTGTTGTGTTGATGGGGATTGCATTGACCCCATCAACTTTTTTGGTAAGATTATAATTTTCACAGTATTAATCCTGCCAGTCCATGAGTATGGGAGATCTTACTGTTTTCTGCCTTCTTCTTCAATTTCTTTCTTCAAGGTCTTTCATGTACAAATACTTCATACTCTTGGTTAGTTTTTTTTTTTTAATTTTACAATACATTTTATTTTTAGGTATTTTGATTAAGGTTGGTTTTCTGATTTTTTCTTTATATGTTTATAGTTGACATATAGGAAAGGTACTGATATTTGTAAATTAATTTTGTATTCTACCAGTTTGCTGAGTGTGTTTTTTAGCTATAGGAGTTTCCTGGTGGAGTCTTTAGGATCTTTCATGTATATAATCATATCATTTGCAAATGCAGATACATTGTCTTATTTTCATATTTGTGTCACTGTATCTCCTTCAGGTGCTTTGTTACTTTAGCTAAGACTTCAGGTCTTAGGAGTAGGCGAGTGGATCTACTTGTCTTATGTGTGACTTTAGTAGAAATGTTTCGAGTTTTCTCAATTTAGGGTGATGCTAGCTGCATGCTTTCTATAATGCCTTTATTATGTTGAGAGGTGTACCCTGTCTTACTAAGTTTTAGGATTTTTATCATGAATAGATCCTGGATTTTTGAGAAAGATTTTTTTTCTGCATCTAATGAAATGATCACATAAGTTTATATGGTAGATTACTTTTATTATTGGTTTATATATGTTGAACTATCTTGAATCTCTGGCATAAAGCCAATTTCATTGTGGCTTATAATCATTTTGATATGTTCATGAATTCAGTTTGCAAATATGGCATTGATAATTCTCACATCTATATTCATTAAGGAGTTTGGCCTATAATTTCCTGACTTTTTGTTTTATCTTTTACTGACTTTGATAATAGAATTATTAATGGCTTCCTAAGAAATTTGGAAGTCTTTCATTCCTTTTTATTTTAGAGAATAATTTGAGGAATAGTCATATTCTTCAGCCTAAAGTTATTCCTTCCAGTAGTCTCTATAGAGCTGGCTTAAAGATCATAAACTCCTTTAATCGGTTTTCATCATGAAAGGTTTTCATTTTTCCTTCAATCTGAATAGGAAAAAATTATGAGGTATAACAGTGTGAAATGCCAGTTACAATTTTTCAGAACTTGAAATACACTTTTCCAGATGCTTCTGTCTTTACATTTTTCTATTGAATAATCAGGTGCTCTTATGATAGGCTTGCCTTTATAATTGATAGACACCTGATCTTTCTCTCTTTTAGCTTTTAATATATTTTCTTTTCTACAACTTAATATTTTTATTGATTATTTGGAAATTTCATACAATGCATCTTGATCAGACTCTCTCCATTCCTTCCAAGTCTATCCTCCCACTCTTGTACCTGCTCCCAATACATCGAATACAGTTTGTGTTGCCCACATATTCATTAGAGCATGGCCAGACGGGAGTGGCCCGAGCCTTAAAGATAACTGAGTCCTTTCCTGTCCTCCAACCAGAAGCCAACAACTGTGAAGAGCTACACTTCAGCATCTTTATCACAAATTGTTAGGGCTCTTCTCAATGGCTTCCTGTCTAGTCTGTTTCTTCTTAGTTTGAGGATGGGGAGAGGTTGTTGCGGAAACCTTCAGTGACTCTCATCCTCAATTTTAGGTCTGGAGTCATTGATACCACTGCTATATATGCTTCCTTGCCTGGAAGACTCAGCAGCTGCATGAATCATGGACACCCACAGGTTCTCCGGTGGCAGCACATCGACAGGGCCTCAAGTTTTCTTTATTCTATACTTTTAATATTTTAAGTATCATATCATATTTTCACAGATAGATTATTTTCTCATTCTGTCCATTTAGAATTATGTAGGACTGTTGTACCTCTCTATATAGGAAAATATTTCTTCTATTCTATGGAAATATTTCTTCTATGATTTCACTGAAAACATATTCTCTGTCTTTGGTATGGTATTTCCCTTTTTCTATGGTATTATTATTTTTCAAAATTCCTAAATCTGAAACTAAGGTCAATGCTTTCCTATGTTTCTTTTACAGAGTTATATATATATATATATTAATAATTGACTCTTTTGTCAACAATTACTTTTATTATTTCTCTTTTGAGGTTATTTTTATTTTTTTTATTCATTACAATTTATTCACTTTGTGTCCCAGCTGTAGCCTCCTCCCTCATCCCCTTCTAATCCTACCCTTCATCTCTCCTCTCCTCCCATGTTCCTCCCTCAGTCCACTGATAGGGGAGGTCCTCCTTCCCTTCCATCTGATCCTAATCTATCAGGTCTCATCAAGACTGGTTGCACTGTCTTCCTCTATGGCCTGGTAAGGCTGCTCCCACCTCAGGGGGAGGTGATCAAAGAGCCAGCCACTGAGTTCATGTCAGAGACAGCCCCTGTTCCCACGTGGAAACTGAGCTGACATCGACTACATCTGTGCAGGGGTTCTAGGTTATCATCATGAATGGTCCTTGTTCGGAGTATCAGTCTCAGAAAAGACCCCTGTGCCCAGAATTTTTGGTTCTGTTGCTCTCCTTGTGGAGCTTCTGTCCCCTCTAGGTCTTTCTATCTCCCCCTTCTTTCATAAGATTTCCTGCACTCTTCCCAAAGTTTGACTATGAGTCTAAGCATCTGCTTCAATACCCTGCTGGGTAGAGTCTTTCAGAGGTCCTCTGTGGAAGGCTCCTGTCCTGTTTTCTGTTTGTTTTTTTTTCCCTCAAGTGACAACTGACAACACATGCTGGAGAGGATATATAGAAAGGAGAACCCTCCTCCATTGCTGGTGGGAATGAAAACTTGTACAACCAGTTTGGAAATCAATCTGGTGCTCTCAGAAAATTAGGAATAGTGCTACCTCAAGATTGAGCTATACCACTCCTAGGCATATATCCAAAATATGCTCAAGTATACATCAAGGACATTTGCTCAACCATGTTCATAGAAACTTTATTCATAATAGCCAGAATATGGAAACAACCTAGATTTCCCTCAGCTGAGGAATGGATACAGAAATTGTGGTGCAATTACACAATGGAATGCTACTCAGAAAATAAAAAAAGCAAGGAAATCATGAAATTTACAGGCAAATGGTGGGAACTAGAAAAGATCATCCTGAGTGAGGTATCCCAGAAGCAGAAAGACACACATGGTATATATTCACTAAAAAGTGGATATTAGCCATATAATATAGGACAATCATACTAAAATCTGTACACCTAAAGAAGCTAAGCAAGAAGGAAGAACCTGGGTAAGATGCTCAATCCTCATTCAGAAGGGCAAATAATTGACTCTTACTGAGTGATACAATTTGCTTCATACTCTATTTTTCTTCTTTTTAGATGCTTTCTTTCTTTTTTTCTTTCTTTCTTTCTTTCTTTCTTTCTTTCTTTCTTTCTTTCTTT
>NW_026586550.1:8585728-8606551 GCF_907164565.1 Psammomys obesus
TCTTTCTTTCTTTCTTTCTTTCTTTCTTTCTTTCTTTCTTTCTTTCTCTCTCTCCTTCTTTCCTTCTTTCTTTCTCATTTATTTATTACAATTTATTCACTTTGTATCCTGGCTGTAGTCCCCTCCCTCATCTCCTCCCAGTCCTACCCTTCCTCCCTCTTCTCCCCATATGCCCTTCCCCTATAGAGGAAGACCTCCCCTCCTTTTATCTTACCCTAGCCTTTCAGGTCTCATCAAGGCTGGCTGCATCATCTTTCTCTGTGGCCTAGCAAGGCCACATAATTTATTTTATGGTAAAGTTTGCCTTTGAGATTTTTATTTAGCTTATTGAAATTTTCACTTCTAGCGTAATTTAAATTTGCTATTTCTTCTGTGATTCCTTTACAGAATTATATTTTCATATATTGCATTTATGTTCCTATTTCATTTATCTCTGTGTTTTCAACATTGAATTGTTTGAATACAGTTATAACCAATTTTGTACATAATTTGCTTGTAAGCTAATTGAGGTCATTCTCATTGGGTCAGTTATTATGGAATTATTAATTTTGGGAGGAGGCATTGTGTGTGTGTGTGTGTTTGTGTTCTGCACTAAAAACTTGGAGTTACTTGATTTGAGTGAGAATATGGGCCTGGCGTTCCTGATCTATGAATGCTTGTGTGTCAACACCAGGAGGCAGGCAATCTGTAAAGTTGGGACAGGGCTTCAGCATCAGAGACCCCTAATCTGTCACCCCAACTATCTAGGTGGACCAGTGGTGTTGGCTGAGTAGTCAGAGCCTGACCAGTTCTTATTATTGGAGATAGGAGCTAGACAGTGTATTTATTTTTTAAATTACTTATCCATACATCTTATTGGAATTTTATGTAAGAAGTGGGAAATAGTAAGAGCTGGAGAGGACAGGATCTCCACAAAGAGAGCAACAGAACAAGAAAACACAGGGAACTTCCCAGAGACTCATACTCCAACCAAGGACTATTGATGGAGATAACCTAGGACCCCTGCACAGATGTAGCCCATGGCAGTTCAGTGTCCAAGTGGGTTACATAGTAATGGTAAGAGGGACTGCCTCTGACATAATCTGATTGGCCTGCTCTTTGATCACCTCCCCCTGAGGGGGGAGCAGCCTTACCAGGCCACAGTAGAGGACAGTGCAGCCACTTTTGATGAGAACTGATAGACTAAGATCAGAAAGGAGAGAACCTCCTCTATCAGTGGACTTGGGGAGGGGCATGCATGCAGAAAGGGGAGGGAGGGTGGGATCAGGAGGGGAGGAGGGAGGGGCTTATGGGGGGATACAAAATGAATAAAGTGTAATTAATAAAAAAAGAAATCATTACCTAATTCACATATTGCTTTGAAGAACTTAAACTTCCACATTTAGTCTATGATTCATAAATCCTATAGAAAAGCAAAAAGGAAATATTGAATAAAGATCATTCTGAGCATTTAAATTTTTTGACTGTGAAAAGACACATGATTTTAATTACAGAATTAATACATCAGCTGAGATAAAATTCCCACAGATAAGAGTTTTTCAAGTTTTAAAACAAATCAGCTTAGGATCCTGTTACACTATGACTCAGAGAGCCTGGCACTCAAGCACCTATATTTCCAATTAAAGTCTATGCCACACTGAAACAGTGAGACATTCCTAAGGCCTGTGCTCAGGATATCCATATGGCAACTTGGCAATACACAATTGCAGACTTTGTTTTCTTTTTAAAATTTATTAATTTATTTATTCATTTTACATCCCAATCATAGCCCTCTCCCTCCTCTCCTCTGGGTCCCACCTTCTCTGCCTCTTCCTCCTATCCCTGCCTCTACCCTTCAGAAAAGGTGAGCAACTCCCCCACACCAACTGACCCCAGCACATCAAGTCACATCAGGACTGAGCTCATCCTCTTCCTTGGTGGCCTGGCAAGCAGGCCAGAGGGAAGAGAGAGAAAAGCATGCAACAGAGTCCTTTTCAGTGACAGCCCCTGCTCACCTAACTAGGAACCCACATGAAGACCTACAGCCCATCAGTTATATCTGTGTGTGGGGCCTAGGTCCAGTCCATTCATGATCCTTGGTTGGTGCTTCTGTCTCTGCAAGGCCCCTTGGGCTCAGGTTAATTGGCTCTGTTGGTCTTCCTGTGAAGTTCCTGTCCAGGTCCTTCTATCCTTTCTCCCACTCTTCCACAAGGCCCTCTGTGCTCTGCCCAATGTTTGGCTGTGAGTCTTTGCATCTGTTTCAGTCATTGTTGGGTGGAGCATCTCATAGGAGAGCTATGCTAGAGAACTTGTTTTCTTATTAATATATAGAGAGAAATGATAAAATTATAGTTCTAAAGTAAAGATAATCAAAATTTTAATTTTAATTTAACCTATAATTTTAATTTCTCTACATAATAGTCTCAATCAAATCTGTTTCACGGCCTAACTATAACTTAACATAAGATTTTCAAGCATTAGTAGTTTAGTAGAATATGAAGTGAAGTGAAACATCAAGGTTAATACAGGGATGGTACAAGTTTTCAGAGGGATCCTGGAAGCCTATTCTAACCTTTGTTTCATCTAAGTAACACAGTCTGTACAGGGAAAAAAATTCTGAAATACAAATAAGGTTCTATAGAGCACAATTCACCCTGTAGTTAGATGCTCTTTTATTTTAAACATAGAAAAAAATGACTTTTAACTTCAAGGCCATATATGATGATATTACACTCAAACATATAGAGAAAGAAGATTAAAATATAGAAAAATGTTTTAGGAAAGTAGTGTTTCTTTGAAATATCATGACATAATTGACAACATTTAAAAGGACTATGTGTTTATTGGCAAAATAGTCATTAAAATGGCCAAAACTAAGTCAAAAATTTAACACAGATACATCATTTACTATTATTCCTAAGACCTTGAATTCCATTCCCAATAATTATCATAGACAAAACATATCTTCCCAAGAAAATAAGTACCCTTTGAAGGTGCTGAGAAATTAACATTTCAACTTCCAAAATGCATTCATGTTTAACTACTGCAAGTTTAGTTCATGATAAAATTAGAACTGTCTTCAAAATTATAATTATGAGATTTAATTTTATTTTGTTTGTTTTGTTATTATTATTATTCATTACAATTTATTCACATTGTATCCCAGGTATAGTCCCCTTCCTCATCTCTGCCTGGTCCCATCCTCCCTCTTTCTCCCATCCTCCATGTCCTTTCTTTAGCCCATTGATAGGGGGACTTTCTCTCCATCTCCATGCTGCTGGCAATTGTTAGTATGTTTAGCTTACCTGTACTGTAGTTTCCTCTCAAAACCTCATAAAATTGTCTTTGAGCTTCCTTCTAAATATTTTAAGTTATCTTAATAGTTATTTAAATTATTTTAATAATGAGGCCGAGGAATCCCCCAAAGAAACATTAATTTCCATAATAACAACAGTACAAAAGTATTTAATAGACTGTGTTTTAAAAACTTATTAGTTTAAACAAATAGGTACTTCGCTCTTTTTCACCTGCAGTCAGCCAGAGGACTAGAAAATGAAACCATAATGGCATAAATTACTCAAAAAGTGTATTAAAAGTTAGAAAACTAGCCAGGCATGGTGGTGCCTGCCTTTAATCCCAACACTCACGGAAGCAGAGGCAGGAAGATCACTGTGATTTTGAGGGCAGCCTGATCTACAAAACCAATCCAGGACAGCCAAGGCTACACAAAAAAACCCTGTCTCAAAAAAAAAAAAAAAAAAAAAAAGAAAATTAAAGCTTCCAGTCACAATATACACTGGAAAGTGGAAGTCACTCTATGAATTTAAATCTATAAGTACATCATGAACCATATAGTTTATGAACTACACATTATGAACCATATAGTTTAGGACAGTTTTATGCAAGTCAAAGGTCATATTCTTTTCTAATCTACATTATCTGTGCAGAATGAATTTTAAATAAATTGTAAATCACTTCAAATTTCATGTAACACTGATCTTCTTTATTATGAAATTTTCTTTATTTACTATAATTATGTTTCATACATGCATGTATTAGTCTGTTTTTAAATATGATCTGACAGTCTCTGTCATTTATGAAACATTGAGTTCATTCATGTTTAGTGTAATGTCTAAGAGAGTTGTTATCAGTCTCTCATTTTGTACATTTTTATTCATTCCTTCTTGTGGGTTCTTCCTTATTTTTCTGACATGATCAAAGGAATGATATTTTAAAAGGTTTTTCTTTGTTATTTTTGAGTTATAAGCTTTGAGAATCCTTCCTCCCTGGTAAACAGGCATATGTTTTTCTGTTAACCTTGAAGCAAAATGTCAAACACGCCATTCTTCTTCTTATATGCTTCATTCCTCTATTCCATAATCGTTGGAATTTTTTTGAGACTGTTTTCTGAGTGACTGGTATTTCTGTGTTCATTTTACTCACATATTGTCATATACACTCCTTTATGCCATTCTGACATTTGTTGATCGGCAGCTCTGATCTGGGAAGAATAGGTCTCAGGGGCAAGAAGCTGAGAAATAATGCTACTAAGAAAGAGAGAGAGAGAGAGAGAAGGGAGTGCCTCTCCCTCTCTGGTCCTGAAACGTCTGAAGATCATGCTGTCACTCATAGCAGGGTGAGGAAGTAGTGAGTGTCTATCTCCTCCAGCACCCATGAATTGTCAGTAAAACCTTCAGGTGTTCTGGAATGTACATCTTTTTTCCTGATGAATAGATTTGTTCACTAAAGTTAAGTAGCAAAATATATTTATTTTCTTTACCTCTGTGTAAAAAATAGTTTGGAATTTGAAGAAAATAAAATTTAATTTAATAATTTAATTAATTTTAATGACAAAATTTAATTCAGTCAAAAATTAAGACATCAGAGTTATACAATTAGCAAATTTGGAGCTGTTTAAAAATAACAGGTCAGGGAGGGGGACATAGAGATAGTCTTCACTTCTCACATTTCAGGCACACAGTTGTATACAAGAGGTAGTGAAGCCATTTACTTGTTCTGGGTCAACAGTGATGAGCAACACCCTTATTCATAGTGCTCTGTCTCCTTCAAAATGCATTTATGAATGTCTTACTATTTCATCTTTTGGTACAGTGCTGTTTTTATTTCTATTTCCATTCCAATTTACATATTCTCAAAGGTTAAATGCTTTACCCCTAAAACAGAAGCCAGTAAGTGGTTCAGTTAGCATTCAAACAAGATTTCTGATTCAAAATCATGGACTCTTTCCAACATATAACACTATCAAGAATGGCAGAGCTGCAGCAGCAGTGTTGAAATCATGAGTGAATTCTTCTTCAAAGAATATTTACTAAATAATCTCACTTAGGAAAAAAAATAGCAGCTGGAATAGCTGCACTGTTAACAAAATCAGCCCCATTATTTACAATGAATACAAGCAAAGTGGATGAATATTAAAATCATTGTTCCCTCTGCCGTTTTGAAAAGTTACAAAGCACATGACTGTGTTCTAGGATCAACATAGTATCTGATGAACAAACTTCCCTTCAACACTGAGAAAATAGTCACTACAAATTCCTGAACATCCACAACTCTCCAGTCTCTACACGAAAAACTCAGTATTTCATTCGCCTTACAATAAACAGTGTATCAGTCAGCATGGGAATCTTGAAAGTTCACGGGAGAGAAATAATCAGTGCAGGGTCCCTAAGGCAGGAAGTTGAGATTTGACCCAGGATTCAAACACTACAGAATCTACTTTCTTCCCTGCTTCTCTATCTTGCTTGTGTCTCCTCATTTTAATGGATTTACACTTCTGATCCACAAGATTCAAGTCATATTTCATCTATAACATCAAAATGCAAGAAACAATTTTGATTCCCTGAAGGGAGTTGATACACAGACACACACAGACACACATACCAGGAGGCATGGTGGTACACACCATTATTCCCAGCACTCAGGAGGCAGAGACAGGTGCCTGTGAGTTCGAGGCCAGCTTGGTCTACAAAGGGAGTTCTAGGACAGCCAACACCACACAGAGAAACCCTGACTCAAACTACACAAACACGCAGGTTTCCACTTCTGGAGATGAGGAATTGCAGGCATCGTAGACATTACTGAGTGTCAGGGCACCACTCTGAATGTACTAACTGTGCTTTCAGGGTCCAGTCCATGAGCCTGTTCTTTAGTTGTGGTGATTCTGGGTCACTGTTGTATGGGGAATTTCACCCTCTCGTGCAGTGTCTGTCATAGTTTTGACATGATGAAACTCTCTACACAACTGAAGAATTCTCACCCAAATCCTATTCTAGAAATGTAATACACCGGCCTTCCTTTATAAAGTCATTTATACCATAATCTGTATACTCTGATTGTTAAAATTTTGTGTGTGTACTCCCCTGGTACATTTTTTTTAATTTTTATTTTTTAATGTTTTTATTTTCTTTTTTAATATTAGTTACAGTTTATTAACTTTGTATCCCAGCTATAGATCTGTCTCTTGTTCCTTCCCAATCCCACCCTCCCTTCCTCATCTCCTCCCTGCCCCTTTCATAGTACATTTTAAGGATACACTAAAGAGTATAATTTCTTTAGTACTATTCCAATTCTTTTTTTTTTTTTTTTTTGTATTTGTATTTTGTGAGGACTCCTCAGCTGCTAGAATTGATGACCACTTCTAGTGCAAAAACAAAACAAAACAAAACAAAACAAAAACCTGTGACATTTGCAATCACACATATGTTCAGTTTTACACATGAAGAAACAGATGTCCATCAATGTCTCGCTGTCGATCTATGGCCACATCACTATTTGATGTTTATATCGTTTTATGCATTTTGGTCTTGTAATCCAGGTATTGAGACAACTTTCTATTCCATATCCCACTTTTTCCCCCAGAACTAGAGGTAAATTAATAATTATGAAATAAAAAATAGCATTAATATGAATGGAGGGGTAGCCATGCATCTAGAAGTCATGTAATGTTCTGTAACCTAGTCTTTCCACTAGCTTTATTTTGTTGATGAAGACAGTAGACAAACTTAAGATCAGATTTCTGAATAGAACCTGAAGCCAGGTTGTGTGACATCAGAAGCTTCACTCCAATCTGGCATAGCAAACATCCAAGTTATTGGTAACTTCAAAAGCAAACATCAAATGTGAATTGTAGAGACTTCCAGAAGGGGATTCACTGAATGTGTGAGTTTTGACAGCATAGCTTGGTTTTCTAAGTTTATCCCTGGGTATAAATAGAATTTCGTCAATTAAGTTTCCCCATCTGACAGCTGTGCAGAAGCACCATGAGGAGGCTTTGCAAGCGCAATGGCTGTCTTCTTCCTGGATGCCCACAGCACAAACTACAGTACGCAGAGGAATGCATGCAGAGTCTACAGACTCCCAGAGCGCATGCCTCTTTTCACAAACATGTAATTGCCTTCATGTAACTCAATTCTACGACCTCCTCCTCCACAATGTTGTATGCTGTAACTGCTGTAAGGATGTGAACCCCACTGCTGCCATTATGAGACCCAGAATAATGTATTTATTTGATCATTTATCTTAATATCTGGATAGAAGAACTGAAACATGCAAAATCCAAGCTCTGAAGTTAGAGCACTGGATTTGTGTGATGGAGTGGGATGCATGTTTTTTTAAATGGGGTCAGGCATTGATCTTTTATCCTACACACTGGTACTAATTTATGAATGACTTTCTATGTCCAAAAGCAATTATTCCTTCCAGTCACATTATAAGTAGTCAACACCATGAGTTAAACAATGTTTTATGAGATACACTATAAGTAGGATCAAAAGAGCTAGGTCAAAGCCAGGAACCAGAATTAAATGATTGCAGACACTTTTCACAGTAGGTAAACAGAAGATGAATATTTCTGTGGCAAATATGCAGAAGTTTCAAGCCAAGCAAGCCCAGTCTGCAAGTAATAGAGAACAAAGAGATACAAGGAGTCAGAGACAAAGGACATTGATAGGAAATCAAGAACCAACTAAATAAAAAGCCCTGAACATATTTGCAGATACAGAGATGCCAAGCTCTCTGGTACCTAGTACATTGAGTAAAACCCTGCCCTTCACAGGACATAGCAAAGGATCGTGGGTGATGATATGTCAACATCTATATTTTTATTATCCATCTATTATAAATGTGTTTTTATTTTTATACTTTATCATAATTTTGAAGAAAATATGAGTCATCAATTGCTATGCTTGCTGAGAAGTTAGACCTCATTTTATTTACTTGGTGATTGTTCTATGTGCTTGCATCCTTTACACAACTTTTCTGAGCCTTCAGTCCACACGATGGCATGGTGTTGATAACACCTAGGTAATCAGGGAGAAAAGCAGAGAGCCATATCTAGTTCAACTGTCTGAGATAGCTACAAAAGTTTTCACCTAACCACCAACCTAATATCTAATACAATAGAACAATATGTAGATGCAGCCTTCATCAGGAGAGATAAGCTCACCTATAGGAAAGACAACATTCTTATCACAGTTGGGACTGAGGAGATCACACCCTAAATGTTATTTTCATTCAAGCTGATTCATTTAAAAAAAAAAAAAAAGGTTGGTTTATATCAGCTACTTAAAGAAAGAAATCCTGTTTTACATATCTTTCTCTCTTATGGCAACACACATGATCTATACACAGCAAAGGCTTACTAAATGCTTGCTGAATGGATAACTGAAGGCAAACGTTAACATTATAGAGCATAAGCAAACGTTTGGAAAATAATAAGTGAATAATAATAAGTTAAAATTGTTTTTCCTGAAATCATCTGTATTACCCCACTACAGCCATGACAAATAGAAGGAAAATTTTTAATTATAGTGTATGTGTGTGTCACTGAATGCTTCCAGAGATCAAAGGACAACTTTTGGAAGATCATTTGCTCCTTTCAGTATATGGATCCTGGGGACTGAGTTTGGTTCATTGGCCATGGGAAGTGCCTTTGTCTTCTGAGCCATTTCAGTGTTCTCAGATACATGGGCATGTAACAATCAAAATTAAGCTCACTATGAAGAGACTTTCATACAGTTACTCTTAGGGGCAGAATGTAGATAAGACTATGTTTGGCACAAGGTAAAGGCCTGATGGTCAGAGCTGGCGGAAGGGCCTGCAACTGACATACTATCTGGGAGTCGGTAATAAATAAATGTATGGCATACCTTATACAAATAATATTGACTTTATGATAATTGATATCAAAGTGAAGCAACTGTAAACCTAAAACCTCCTGCTACAGTACCAACATGATGTAATTTCAGAGGATCTTAGAAGTAACATATACAACACACAGACACATACATGTACAAACACACGTGCGCACACACACACACACGTGTGCACACACACATGTGTGCACACACACACTTTTTCCTAGGCACCTTGTATTCAGGCAAACAAGCAGGAAGTTCCTTGTGCTTACTTTCAGGAGATGAGAATTAAACAATGCAGTTTCTTCCAATATGCAAAGTAATTTTTGATAAAAATGTAAAAGTAAGCATAAGAGTAATACAATTTAACTAGTATACAGGGTGTATTCACATGCTAATTGAAACACAGGTGTCCACACTGTGCTTGGTAGCTCCACCCCCTTCCAATGTCCAGCCCTTTGTGTTAGCACCATGACCAGGTCTCAGAATTTAATCATCTCTAAACTAAACACCTGGCTTTCAATAACTTCTCAGTTCCTTGATAAAGAATACCATTTCACACTTAAGTTGTCCCATAAATCTGTATAGAGTGCGAACAGAGACACATTCCTGGAAGAGTGTAGCGTGTTCAATGCCATGCTATTTTAGTCACAAGAACTCAAAATCTACTTTAGAGGTTTTATGTTGTAATGTCCACAAAAAAACTGTTGTTTATGTATCATTTCTTATGTACTTGGTCATCTGTGACTTTTGTACTAAGAAGCAATGCCACTTCTACTTTTAGATATATGTCTGACAACCACATTGGAAGAGTTACTTCAGGAAAGTTAAATTCATAAAACTTACCATCACATTTGCAATAATGATGGAAGAAGTTTCTGCTTTACTATATCTATCAAATTACATTGTAATAATATTCCTTTAAGAGGTAGTTGACAGTTTGCCAGGCAATTGGCCTATGATAGCTCATCCAATGATAACAACCCCTCCTATGAGCAGATGTTCTTATAACTCCTGTTCAACAGGTAAATACACTGAGGCTTAAAGGACTCTTAAGTGTGTATGGGAAGTTACTTTCTCTCAGCCTTTTGTACAAATTATTTACCTCTAATAAAATGTAAGTCTTTTATCAGGGTATTCAACAGTATAAAAAGTCAAGGAATAAAATCACAACAGTTTAACATGCAGAAACCTTGGTAATGGGATCACAGTGTTAGTGAAACTTTCTACTTGCTCTCAGTTTATGAGGAAGGAGTCAGGAGGTGGTTCCCAAAGGAACCCCATCAAATTCAACGTTGTAAAAATCAACTGTACTTATCCAGGCTTGTTGAGGAGATCATCAGAGCCCAGACACAGATGAAAGACAGAGGTTGGTGGGGGTAGAGTTCATAGAAGGCAGAAATGTGACGCTGTAGATAGAGAGTATGTGCAGGTGTCTAGAGCATGGAAAGACAGAAACTGGGTTAATGGTCTGTGGCAGAGGGTGTTATATAAAAGATTTTGGCTCATCCCTAAGAAGTATAAGAGGAACATCTTCAGCTAGTGCTCAGATTTTCACTTCCAAGATACTATGATCTACTGGATAGAAGAGGATTGGAGATTCAACCTGGTCTGTGTGTGTGAGGGAGAGACAGACAGAGTGAGAGAGAGAGAGAGAGAGAGAGAGAGAGAGAGAGAGAGAGAGACGTGACTTAAAGCAGTAACTGCGCTAATGCAGAGGGGCTTGATAAATATTAGTGATTTAACGTGGCAGGATTTCTGGGTTACATGAAGGAAACAGAGTGTGGGTGGTGACGTGGGTGGGGGCATAGTTGTTGCTTCAGCAAGTGAACTTTGGGAGAAGAGAAATGACAATACTGACTAAGGAGGGTCTCCCAGGGCCCACTTGCAGCTGGAGACCATGACTTGCAATGTTTATGCTTTGCATGGAAGAGACATTTCTCCAGCACCACTTACTTGGTCTAGACAAAGGTGTTTCCTTAAAGTCACTATAGGGAGTTGGAAAACTGATTTGAAGTAATGAAGAGAATGTATTGTTGAGTGCCAACATTTCAACCTGGGAGAGAAGGAAGTGAAGATGAAAGAAGCTGTGAAGTCGACGCAGAAGGCAGTGGCAGCGAGGGTATATATACCACTGAAGGTCATCGGAACAAGGGAGAGATGAGAGTGGGAGATTTTGGGCAGGAGGGACAACATTTGAAGCTAGGATTTTGGGACGTCCTAATGATAACATTCATCTTGGTTTGGAAGTATAAAGTGAAGCAAAGACAAACTTCATTGTAGACAAGGAAGCACCGGAACTGAATTACAGATGTTTGAAGACAGAAGACATTAAAATCACCTAAGATGCTGGGAAGACTCCCAACACAGATGGTGAGGGGACAGCAGACACAGAAGGCAGTGGAGGGAGCAGGATTCCATGATCTTTGCAGGTGAAAGAGCAGAGGGTCCATACCACTGGGTAACACAATAAGCATCTTCTAGCGAAGATGCAGGCTTCTAGTATCTGTTTCTCAGTCCAGAGGTTTCTGGGCAGCTTTCATTTAAGATCACTGTGTGGAAGGCGGTACCCAGGACAAAGTGAGGAGATAGCTAAGTCTGAGCAGCAGAGGGAGACCCAAGTGAGGAACACTCTTCCCCTTGGGAAGGAAAATCTGCTCTGACAGAAACTACAGGCCATGAGGGGTGGTAGGAAGATTGGGCATAAATGGGTTGGTGAAGACTTTAAAGAGGAAACACTGAGCATCATGGAATGGAGATTGCAAACTACACTGAGTCAATACAGAGTTTTCCAGTGTAGATTTAAAGGAATAATGATAGAAATCTAAGGTGTGGTTGAGTTAAAGTAGGTATAACCATTTTTCCCAAAATAGTTAGTATGCAAATCTATCTTGGGTACTGAAAGAGTGCTAGAGGTCAGAACACAGAACAGCAGAATTTGGAGTCATTTTTCCTCTCTCTGAGAGCTGTTTGAAGACAGTTCTAAATGCCTCAGAGAGTTTCACAGGTAGTCAGGAGAGATAAACAATAGGAGTAGATGAACTCCACTTGTCAGAGTGACAAGGAATACACCATCTCTTTTCATCTCAGCAAACAAGTGAGATCTCCTTTTATACAAAGACATGAGCCACATGAAACAAGAGTGGGCAGCTCATCAGCCAACATTTCTGTGATCCACAATTCACTGATACCTGGAATGTGAAGAATCCGGGAGTCAAAAGAGTCATTATTTTAATTGAAAAGATGTACAGTGGGTTGTAGATGAGAACCTGATTAAAAAAAATAGACAAAGTGTAATAAAACCATATAAAAATAAGTTTGAAACCATACATCTATGGGAATAGCTGACATATATACAGTCTCTATCCACTATCCTGGCAGCACACAGGAAACATTGTAAATCCCAGTTAGTGAGAAACTGGTTAATACAGGAATGCTGAGTAATAGGCAAATAAACCATCTGAAGATTGATAAAGGGCATGTGGATCTGCAAGGGCAAAAATAATCCACTTAGTACTCAAGCTTATCACATGTGTGCTGCAGATTCTGCAGACTTGTTTGTTTGTTATCTAGCTCTGCCTACCTTTACAGGATGGATGCCATTTACCCCTACCTTTAGAAGGTTGATTGTATTGGTCACCAGTTATTGTGAAGGGAGAAAGTTTATAAATGGAAAGATGTGATGGAATTTAAAAGCAAACAAACAACTACTCAAAACAAATGGGCCAAGAAGATGAGTCAGTGTGTACATGTTGCACAAACATGAGGATCTGAATTTGTAGCCTCAGTAGTCATTAAAAAGGCAGACTTGACAGGACACACCTGTATTCCCAGAAGTGTGGGGTATAGACAAGATTATACTTAACTTCTCTGCCTAGGTAGCTTATCCTAAATAGCCAGCTTCAGGCTCAGTGAGAGACACTGTCTCAAAGAAAAAGTGAAGAAGCAACTAAGAAAGACATCCCAATATTAACTTCTGACCTCTACATATGTCTGACAAATGACTTCACACATACCACTACAAACAGACACCCATATACCCCCAATCACCATACATTAAGTAATTAAAATTAAATGATCAATTTAAGCCTAAATTATATTTTTTCCTGAGATGATTTTGAATTTTAGGGAAACACCTTCATACTGATTCATAACTGTGGGTTAGTGTTTCCAAATGAACAGTAGACCTCTTGAAAATTCACAGTAATCTACTCTGTTGTTCAACCTACAAAAAAAGGAGTCTGAAGGTCTAATGATTTAGAAATGCAGAAGAAAGCTGCTGCAGGAGACATGAGCAGTTGTTCTCAGGACCCTTTTATGTTTCTGCCCTTGTGACCCACAGAAACCATTCTATGTTTTTATTGGCCAAAGACATGTTTCCATATTGTTGAAAACTAATAAGAAACAAAGGTGCACAACATTTCTTCTTCATATGTGATTTCCTCACATTAGACCACGGGAGTGGATAATCAAACTGGGAATACAGTGATGAATGATGAACAGAGAAATGATCTGACATTTAGAGAGGTAGAGGAGAGGGGAGGAAAGCTGTGTGAAGATGAGAAAACAAACAGTTAAGAGATCAATCCTCATTTAGAAAGACAAATGGGATGTGCATTGAACATATGACAGGAGTCTACCGCAGAAGGCATCTGAAAGGCACTACCTAGCAGTGTATCAAAGTAGATACTAGGACTCATAACCAAACCCTCGGCAGAGTGCAGGGAATCATATGAAAGAAGGGGAGTTTGATGTGGAAAGGATAGGAGCTCCACAAGGACCAAACATATCTGGGCACAGGGTCTTTTCTGAGATGGACACTCAACCAAACACCATGAGAGGATAAAACCTAGATCCTCTGTTCGGATGTGACCCATGATAGCTCAGTAATCAATTGGTTTCCCATAATAAGGGGAACAAGGACTATTTCTAACAGGAACTCAATGACTGGCTCTTTGACCTCCCCACCTCCCAAGGGAGGAGCAGTACTGTTAGGCCACAGAGGAGGACTTTGCAGCCAGTCCTGAAAATACCTGACAAAACGGAGTCATATAAAAGGGGAGGAGGTCCTCCCCTATCAGTGGACTTGGAAAGGGGCAGGGAGGAGATGAGAGAGGGAGGGTGGGACTGGGGAGGGAATGAGGGATACAGCTGAGATACAGAATTAACAAAATGTAACTAATGAGAAAAATAAAATTAAAAAAAAATAAATATATTAAAAAAAAGAAAAAATGTTTAGACTAGCCTGGTTTCCCTACATCATTAATAATAAATTATTCTTTCTTTAAAACTGAAAAAAAAAAAAAAGAGTCGTATCAGTTAAACAGAGGGACCGAGCGAGCAAAAATCAAGGAAAACTAACAGTGCGGAACAAGAGACTGAGCTGCACACGGAAGTTACCACTTTATTTTTCTTTGCTAAACTGGTTAATCAGTAGAACAAGCATGGTGGCACATGCCTGAAAACCCAGCAGCTGGCAAAAACATCAGGAGTTCATCATCCTCAGCTACATAGTAAAGCATGAGACCAGACTCAACTACAACAAAAAATAGGAATGTAGAAGCGGAAGTCCCAAGGAAGTAGGATTTCCCTGCACAAAGCAAATGAACAAATAACCAAACAACCAACAACAAAGGAAAAATTAATTGTTTGAGAAATGTAAAATAGAAAACTTCTGAAATTAGAGTCAAAACCAGGATGAATGTGGGCTTCCTGGCTAATGAATAACAAACATACAAGCACACATTTATTAGCCCAAGATGGAAGGAATATACTGAGGGAGGTTGAGGGAGAAAAAGAGAAGGAAAGGGGTTGAAGGAGGAAGGGAAAAGGGATCACGGACCTAGAGAAGGAAGGAAACACTGACAATCCCTCCTAATCCCAAATTGTAAAAGAAATTAGTATTTTGAATCTTTGAATGATTAACCTAGTACACACTGTCACACAGATACACACAGACACACACATCACATTACATAGCACTTGCAATGATTGCTTATAAATACACACACAAACACATTTACCCCATACTATTAAAAATGGGAAAATACTGAAATATGAACATTTAAGAAAAAAGAGGCTAACTAAATAAAATACATTTTAAAGTAGAATGTGAAGACTATAAAACAGAAAAATATGGTGAGAACACAACACGTAGCAAAACCATTTAGCGACAACAGAGAGATAGTAGAAAAAAGTACATCTTTAATGAACTGCTACGTAATGTACCCTCAGAGTCCACGTCATGAGGCTATCTTATAGATAAGATGAGATCGTTTAATACAATAAAGAGCAATAACCTCTTCAAAGAAGGCCAAGGCAGTCCAACAAAGACTCAATGCTTCTCTGGAGAGATAATTTCCATGAGAACAGGAGATTGAAACTTCTCCATTAGGGCCAGGATCCCAAAGCAGCAGTTCAGAGAATGTCCTTTGAAGAGACCAGAATTGCTAGTGAGAGTTGTGGCCACATTTCTTTGTCTGATAAAGGAACACCTTTTCCTAGAGGCTGTATATAACTACAGGACTGAAATAAGGAGGAGGCACCTGGACATCTGCGTGAGCAAACCAAACTGGACAGTTTCTTCTCTTTTCCAAACTTCATTTTCTGGCATGAGTTCTATTAAAAATCCCCAGACTAATAGCTCAGTGGTGTCTTTTTCCTTGGGATCCCCTCCTGATACACGGGAAATCTGTATATTCTCTGTGTCCCTGTCCCCCTCTCTCTGTTCATCTCTGTCTCTCTCCTATATATGAATCCATGGTAATTCCTTAAACCCACCTTCTTTTTTTAAAAAAAGATTTATTTGTTTATTATGTGTACAATGTTCAGCCTGAATGAACACCTGCAGGTCAGAAGAGGGCACCAGATATCACTATAGATGGGCTTGAGCCACCATGTGGCCCTCTGGAAGAACAGCCAGTGCTCTTAACCTCTGAACCAACTCTCCACCCCTAAACCCATCTTCTGAACTCTGTGAATTTCATCCTTGGAATTTGTTAGACGAGATCCTCAGAGCCCTCAGAGTCCCAACTCCTTTGTTTTAAAACTATGGCATATGAAACAAGAATTGAATGTGCTTATTTTTGTTTTTATTTCCTAAGATAAAATTTGATTTCAAAATTGTGTATCTTTTTCCACAGTTGAGGCACCAATGACCATATTAAATTCATGTGAGCTAAAATGTATCAAAGTCCTGATGTGGGATTCACAATAGTAAATTATTATTTTTTAATATTAGTTACAGTTTATTAACTTTTCATCCCTGCTGTATCTCACTTCCTCATTCCCTCCCAATCCCACCCTCATTCCCTTATCTTCTTCCTATACCTTTCAAAGTCCACTGATAGGAGAGGACCTCCTCCCCTTTCATCTGACCCTAGCTTATCAGGTATCTTCAGGCCTAGCTGCAAAGTCCTCCTGTGTGGCCTAGCAGGGCTGCTCTTTCCTCAGAGCGGGTGGGGGTGGGGAAGGTCATGTCAGAAATAGTCCCTGTTCCCCTTGCTAGGGTACCCACTTGGATACTGAGCTACCATGAGCTACATCTGAGCAGGATTTCTAGGTTATATTTATACATAGTCCTTGGTTGGAGATACAGTCTCACAAAAGACACCTCTGCCCAGATATATTTGGTCCTTGTGGAGCTCCTGTCTTCTCCAGGTCATACTAACTCCCCCTTCTTTCATATGATTCCCATACTCTGCCAAAGTTTTGGTTATGAGTCCCAGTATCTGCTTGAATATACTGCTAGGTAGAGGCTTTCAGAGGCCCTCAGTGCTAGGCTCCTGTCTTGTGAAAAGCTTCTGTAAAGCAAAAGACACTATGGTCAGAACAAAAACGTCAGCCTACAAGACTGGGAAAGGATCTTCACCAACCCTATATCTGACAGAGGGTTGATATCTAGAATATATAAAGAACTAAAGATGTTAAAAAGCAATAAATCAAGCAATTCAATTAAAAAATGGGGTATGGACATAAACAGAGAATTCTCTGTAGAGGAATATAGAATGGCAGAGAAACATTAATGAAAAGTTCATTAGCCATCAGAGAATGGCCAAGATGAAAAACTCAAGTGACAACACATGCTGGAGAGGTTGTGGAGAAAAGGGAACACTCCTCCACTGCTGGTGGGAATGGAAACTGGTACAACCACTCTGGAAATCTATCTGGCTCTTTCTAAGACAATTAGGAATAGTGCTTCCTCAAGACCCAGCTATACCACTGCTAGGTATATAACCAAAATTTGTTCAAGTACACAAAAGGGATACTTGCTCAACCATGTTTATAGCAGCTTTATTTGTAATAGCCAGAACCTGGAAACAACCCAGATGTCCATCAACGGAGGAATGGGTACAGAAATTGTGGTATTTTTACACAATGGAATACTACTCAGCAATCAAAAAGGAGGAAATCATGAAATTTGCAGGCAAATGGTGGGATCTAGAAAAGATCATTCTGAGTGAAATATCCCAGAAGGAGAAAGACAAACACGGTATATACTCACTTATATAGACCTATAAGATATGATAAACATAATGAAATCTATACACCTAAAAAAGATAATCAAGAAAGAAGACATGGGGTATGATGATCAATCCTCGTTTAGAAAGACAGATGGGATGTGCATTGAACATATGACAAGAGTCTACTGAACGCATCTGAAAGACTCTAACTAGCAGTGTTTTCAAAGCAGATACAAAGACTCATGACCAAACCTTCGGCAGAGTACAGGGAATCATAAGAAAGAAGGGGAGTTAGTCTGATGGGGAAAGGATAGGAGCTCCACAAGGACCAAATATATCTGGGCACAGGGTCTTTTCTGAGACTGACATTAGACCAAGGACCATGTATGGATACATCTGCTCAGATGTAGCCTGTGGTAGCTCAGTAACCAATTGGTTTCCCATAGTGAGGGGACCAAGGACTATTTCTAACAGGAACTCAATGACTGGCTCTCTGACCTCCCCACCCCCCACCAAGGGAGAAGCAGTCCTTTTAGGCCACAGAGGAGGACTTCATAGCCAGTCCTGAAGATTCCTGATAAAACAGGATCGGATGAATGGGGAGGAGGTTCCCCCCCCCATCAGTGGACTTGGAAAGGGGCACAGTGGAGATGAGGGAGGGTTGGATTGGGAGGGAATGAGGGAGTGGGACACAGCTGGGATACAGAGTTAATAAAATGTAACTGATAAGAAAAAAAAATAATAATAAAAAGAAAGACAAACAGGATAGACATTGGAAGAAGGAGAAAACAGGAAACAGGAGAGAAGCCTACCACAGTGGGCCTCTGAAAGACTCTACCCAGCAGTGTATCAAAGCAGATGCTGAAACTCATAACCAAACTTTGGGCAGAGTGCAGGAAATCATATGAAAGAAGGAGGAGATAATAAAACCTGGAGAGGGCAAGAGCTCCACAAGGAGAGCAACAGAACCAAAAAATCTGGGCAGAGGGTCTTTTTTGAGACTGATACTCCAACCAAGGACCCTTCATGGATATAACCTTGCACAGTTGTAGCCCATAGTAGCTCAGTATCCAAGTGGATTCCCTAGTAAGGGTAACAGGGATTGTCTCTGACATGAACTCAGTAGCTGTTTTTTTGACCACCCCCCCCCCTATGAGGAGGGAGCAGCCTTGCCAGGCCACAGAGGAGGACAATCAGCCAGTCCTCATGAGACCTGATAAGCCAGGGTCAGATGGAAGGGGAAGAAGACCTTCTCTAACAGTGGACTTGGAGAGAGGCATGGGAGGAGATGAGGGAGGGAGAGTGAGATTGGGTAGGAATGAGGGAGGGGGCTACAGCTGGGATACAAAGTGAATAAACTGTAATTAATATAAAAAATAAAATAAAATTTTAATTAATGAATTTAATTAAGTAAAATTAATTAAAATTTAATTAATCAATGCCCCAGTTTCCCTATAAAGAAAAATGTGTTCTAGTTATTAATAGTATATATATATATATATATATATATATATATATATGATAAGATGGGATCTATATGCTTCCAATTATGTACCACTTCATACCAATCAGTCAGTTCAAGGGAGGCAAGTTAAGCTCTCATTATTGCCTTACCAATTGAAAAATGACTAGACTAATCAATGAATTATTCAGTAAATTAATCTCATGGTGTTAATGCACAGTTTTAGCTAATTAATTTTCTTCAACCTGAGATTGATGGCTCATGACTGCACTTCATGACTTTAAGCAAGTTACTTAACTTTACCATTTATTTCCTTAAAATTCCAAAATGAGTCCTGCCATAGCCATACCTCTCTTTTACTAAATATATAGCTTGTCTTCAAAAGTATATTTTTGTCAAGAAAAACATGTAAGAAGTGGGAAATAGCAAGAGCTGGAGAAGACAGGAACTCCACAAGGAGAGCAACAGAACAAGAAAATTTGAACACAGGGAACTTCCCAGAGACTCATACTCCAACCAAGGACTATTTATGGAGATAACCTAGAACCCCTGCACAGATGTAGCCCATGGCAGTTCAGTTTCCAAGTGGGTTACAAAGTAATGGGAAGAGGGACTGCCTCTGACATAATCTGATTGGCCTGCTCTTTGATCACCTCCCCCTAAGGGGGGATCAGCCTTACCAGGCCACAGAAGATGACAATGCAGCCACTTCTGATGAGAACTGATAGTCTAAGATCAGAAAGAAGGAGAGGAAGACCTCCCCTATCAGTGGACTTGGGGAGGGGCATGCATGCAGAAAAGGGAGGAAGGGTGGGATCGGGAGGGGACGAGGGAGGGGCTTATGGGGGTACAAAATGAATAAAGTGTAATTAATAATAATAATAAACCATTAAAAAAAGAAAAGAAAAACGTGAGCATGATAGCAGAAGATTGTCCATTATTAAAGCTTTTAGAAATCCCTATAAGTCTGTAAGTTAAAGTCTATATATGTAGGAATCCCAGTGGGAGTATTAATACTTCCCTCAGGACTCCTGAGAGTGTCAGCTCACAACTCTTTCCGTGCCCAAAGAAAAGGAACCAATACCCTACTTAAAAATATGATCATCCAAAAACTCACTTGTCACTCGTCCAGAAAAGCCCTTTTCATTAGAACATGCACATATGTGTGGAATGTCTATGATCTTCTCTTTCCTCTTCAGTAAGGTATTTTGGATCAGTATTTCTATTTTGTAAATGACAAAGTCCTAGCTTAAAAACCCTACTATGGCTTCTTTCTAGCCCTCTGGCCATCTTGGCAGCTGACCTTGGTGGGGGATTGTCTCAAACCTAAGGTGGGAAGATGGTGGCCACAAAGAAGACAAAACTGTCTCTGGAGTCGATCAACTCTAGACTCCAACTTGTTATGAAAAATGGAAAGTATGTGCTGGGATACAAACACACTTAGAAGATGATCAGGTAAGGCAAAGCAAAATTGGTTATCATCACCAACAACAGCTTTGAGGAAATTTGAAATAGAAGTTTATGCCATGTTGGCTAAAACAAGTGTCCATCACTACAGTGGCAATAATAGTGAATTGGGCACAGTGTGTGGAAAATACTAGAGTATGCACATTGGCTATCATTGACCCAGATGATTATGATATTATTAGGAGCATGCCAGAACAGACTGGGGAAAAGTAAACCAGCAAACTTATCCTTTAATAAAACTTTGCCAGAGCAAAAAAAAAAAAAAAAAAAAAAAAAAAAAAAAAAAAAAAAAAAAAAA
>NW_026586550.1:8606561-8634284 GCF_907164565.1 Psammomys obesus
AAAAAAAAAAAAAAAAAAAAAAAAAAAAAAAAAAAAAAAAAAAAAAATCCTTTTCTCTCATCTAACTGCCACATGTTTTAAAGGGGCTCTTTCTAACTCTCTCCATGGGCTTCTTCAGGGGCAGGTCATGCTTCTTCTATACATTGCTTCAAAGTGAAAGGGGTGAAATATATTTTAGGTGGCAGGTGATTTGAAGACCCCATGGCAAACCACAATGAGCCAAGTTCTTCCTTTCTGAAATAAGCAGGTTGAAGTGCCTGTTCCTATAATACACAATAATGAACGAAAGCCTTAATTGTTTTTCTTTCAGATATTCTCTTTCTTCAGATGCTGTTTTATGAATCTTTGCAATCAACTGGAAAGTGGGTAAGTCTCAAGTTTGCCACTTCAGTGATTGCATAATCAATTGAGAAACATTGCCTGAGCCAGGAAAGTAAGCTAACAATTGGAGCAATAATGACATGAAATAAAAGGAAGCAGAGATAAGCAAGTGAGCATATATTTTTGGAATCCTGATGCAAAGCAGGAGATTGAGCTAGGCAGGCGAAGAAAGGAGGTAAAGTTGGATTTCACCTGTCATGTTTGTGGATCATTCAAAATAAATACAGACATTTAATTCAGAGTATGAAAGTGATTTTGATGGGTGGGGAACAGTGGCACAGTGAATCACCAGTGCCAACCAGCACCATTCTAGCATTTGGCAATGATCTTTGGGAAACAATCACGATGTGTGGGTCAGTCAGGCACATTTCCTACATGAAAACAGAAAAGCATTCTATTGTAATGGAAAAAGAAAGGCCAATCTGGCGCTTTCTCAGACAGCTAGGAATAGCGCTTCCTCAAGATCCAGCCATACCACTCCTAGGCATATAGCCAAAAGAGGCTCAAGTACATAATAAGGACATTTGCTCAACCATGTTTGTAGCAGCTTTATTTGTAATAGCCAGAAGCTGGAAACAGCCCAGATGCCCCTCAACTGAAGAATGGATGCAGAAATTGTGGTATATCTACACAATGGAGTATTATTCTGCAATGAAAAATAAGGAAACCATGAAATTTGCAGGTAAATGGTGGGACCTGGAAAGGATCATCCTGAGTGAGCTGTCCCAGAAGCAGAAAGACACACATGGTATATACTCACTCATATAACATAGGATAAACCTACTAAAATCTGTACATCTAAAGAAAATAATCAAGAGAGAGGATCCTGACTAAAATGCTCAGTCCCCATCCTGAAAGGAAAAGAGGATGGACATCAGAAGAAGAAGAAAACAGGAAAAAATCTAGAAACCTGCACAGAGGACCTCTGAAAGGCTCTGCCCTACAGACTATCAAAGCAGACGCTGAGACTTATGGCCACGGTTGGGCAAAGTGCATGGAATCTTATGTAAGAAGTGGGAAATAGTAAGAGCTGGAGAGGACAGGACTCCACAAGGAGAGCAACAGAACCAGAAAATTTGAACACAGGGGTCTTCCCAGAGACTCATACTCCAACCAAGTACCAGGTATGGAGATAACCTAGAACCCCTGCACAGATGTAGTCCATGGCAGTTTAGTGTCCAAGTGTGTTCCATAGTAATGGGAAGAGGGACTGCCTCTGACATAATCTGATTGGCCTGCTCTTGATCACCTCCCCCTGAGGGGAGAACATCCTTATCAGGGCACAGAAGATGACAATGCAGCCACTTCTGATAGAGCTCTGATAGACTAAGATCAGAAGGAAGGAGAGGAGGTCCTCCCTTATCAGTGCACTTGAGGAGGGGCATGCGTGAAGAAGGGGGAGGGAAGGTGGGACCAGGAGGGGAGGAAGGAGGGGCTTATAGGGGATACAAAGTGAATAAATTGTAATTAATAAGAAAAAAAGAAAAAAAAGGCAGGAAAAGTCAGAATGTTAAGTTCTGATACTTATATATTTATCTTTTCTCTACACTTCAACTTTGTTGTCCTTAAGGAGAACACTCACTTCACAGTGTTGTGTGACAATGAAATGTTACAAAGCTGAGAAGCACCAGTGGACACTCAGGTGTTCAGTCAAGTGGCCCTGTAGACCCTAAGTCGTTAGAGGGAGAGAGAGAGTTCAGCTGCATGTGCCCAGGGCATCTACTGAAAAGACATCTCCAAGACAAGCATAGAAACATGTTTGCAAGACTCCCAGACAAAGAGCTTGCTTTGCAAGTTCTCCAAAAAGGTTTTGTTTCTGAAAGTGTACTCTCTTGACTTCTTCCTATAGGAAGTCGGGATTCTACTACTTTAAATAATAGATAGGTTAATCTACAATTTGCTCCATCCTAATTTTTTTCGGTAGAAAAGATGCCAGCCACAAAGAGAATGTTCAAACACATTTATCATAAAAATTTGTAGACTAATCTGCTTTATATTATAGACACATTTAAGTAGACATTAACCACTCATTGAACCAGATATTTGTTAGGAGATGAATGAAAACATATAACTTACAAATTTATGTGTAGCATATATAGAAACTATTTCCACTAGAAGTCTTAGTTTTTCTCCATTGTTTCTCGTCTATATAAGGAACTAAATAGCTCTATTAACACAGCAACATTTATTGAGACATATTATAAGTTTTACAGTAAACTGTCAAAATTATCTCCTTGCAGAGCACTCCAGGACAGGCGACATGACATTACCACTTCATTTCAAGAAGATGATACTAAAACATATTGATGTTTTAATTTAATTTTGTTAAGTAGCATTGCATGTATTGAAAGTTAAGTAACAGAGAAACTTAATCAATCCCACTGAAATCAGGGACAAGGCAAGGTTGCCCACTCTTTCCGTATCTCTTCAGCATAATACTTGGAAGTCCTAGCCAGAGCAATAAGACAACTAAAGGAGATTAAGGGGATACAAATCAGAAAGGAAGAAGTCAAAGTATCACTCTTCAAAGATGATATGATAGTATATATGAGTGACCCCAAAAATTCTACTAGAGAACTCCTTCAGCTGATAAATGCCTTCAACAAAGTGGTTGGATAAAAAATTAACTAAAAAAAAAATCAGCAGCCCTCCTGTTGAGGAGAATATTAATTCACACAGCCAGTTCTAAAGGACAGATTCTGTAGAAGAAAGAATACCAACTATAAATGTCATATAAGAAGGAAAAAAGTGAATCATAAGGGCTTTGAAAATGGAACAATTTGCTGACCAAAGATATTTCTTTACATTAAGTTATAACTATTGCCAAGTACTTTTGCAACCAAACACAACTATTCCACTCATTTCTTTCTTTAAACCAGCCTGTACAGAGAGATATCACCCGAGGATTTCCATAAATTAGCATCCATTCAACACTGAGCTGAAGAACATGGCTGTGAGTCCTAGTCCCAAAGGGAAATAGTTGTATGACTTTGAGCAAATTAATTACTACACTTTCCAAACCTATTACTTCAAATATTAATTTAAGAACAATAATCCCATCATATACTTAGACAAGTGCTAAATAGGCAGCAAGTGATGCAATATATATATATATATATATATATATATATATATATATATATATATAGTATGTTCACATGTGTGTTGTGCATTTTAGTGTATGTGTAAGATGTTACTAATTATTAATATAGCACATTATTACATCACATATATTCATCAAGGGATGAAATATTAATGTTTATCCATTACTGAAATCCAATTCTTAGTTGGCTGAGATAAAACAATTTACAATGTGTAACTTAGGATCACGTCTTTATGAGACTGTGGTTTTTCTTTCTTCTCATAAATAAGAGCTATTGGAATGTCAATGACTAGAAATAGATTAAGACTTCATTAGAAATGACAGAAATCACACAAAATCTGTTCTACTATGCAGGAACAGAGTTAGAATATTGTGACAACTAAATTATGAAATCATGAGTTAATTTAAAACACTATTTTGAATGAAAATTGAGTAACTTTTTAAATGATTTCATTTGGAAACAAATTTTATTCCACACCATCCTCTCTTACACACACACACACACACACACACACACACACACACTTACACACATCTACCTTACTTTTGATTAACCCACCTGTGCCTAAGAATGGTGCAATCCAGAGTTGGTTAAACTCATCATCAACAAAACATTAGCAGCACAGAAATGGGTAACATTAAGAAGGCAGCCAGATCTGATCATGTTGCCGAGATGTGAGGGCAATGATGGACGAAGCTGTATGTGGAGAGCTGCAAGTGTCTGCACGCCTCCAATCATGTTTCTTTTCATGTCCCACCTTAGTAAACACAGGAGGCTTTATTCTGAGCTGCTCCATGATGAAAAGAGACTCACAGTCTTCACATCTTACATTGGTGACAGGTGTAGCAACAGAGGCAATAAAGCACTCAATGCTTTCATATCAGGACCTTCAAGTTCTGAAGAATGATTTAAAATCCCGTAAATGAATTTATCTTATTACAGCAATAATTACATGGATTCTACTCAAGCACTCAGATGAAAAGAAAGCAGGAAGGTCAAGTATACAATGGAATGCTGCTAATTTACCAAGCAAATCATAATTGTAAGTAATTAATAACTGCTTAGTACTTATTAACATCACTATATGTAAGAGACTGTATAGTACTTTAGATATTAGAATAAAAGAATCAAAACAACCCTGAGATTTCACCTTACACCCATCAGAATGGCCAAGATGAAAAACTCAAGGAACAACACATGCTAGAGAGGTTGTGGAGAAAGGGGAACCCTTCTCCACTGCTGGTGGGAATGTAAACTGGTACAACCACTCTGGAAATCAATCTGGCGCTTTCTCAGACAACTAGGAATAGCGCTTCCTCAAGATCCAGCCATACCACTCCTAGGCATATATCCAAAAGAGGCTCAAGGACACAAAAAGGACATTTGCTCAACCATGTTTGTAGCAGCTTTATTTGTAATAGCCAGAAGCTGGAAACAACCCAGATGCCCCTCAACTGAAGAATGGATGCAGAAACTGTGGTACGTCTATACAATGGAGTATTACTCAGCAATGAAAAATAAGGAAATCATGAAATTTGCAGGTAAATGGTGGGACCTGGAAAGGATCATCCTGAGTGAGTTGTCCCAGAAGCAAAAAGACACGCATGGTATATACTCACTCATATAAACATACAATATAGAATAAACCCACTAAAATCTGTACATCTAAACAAACTAAGCAAAAGAGAGGACCCTAACTAAAATGTTCAATCCCCATGCTGAAAGGCAAAGAGGATGGACATCAGAAGAAAAAGAAAATAGGAAACAACCCTGGAACCTGCTACAGAGGGCCTCTGAAAGCCAGAAGAAAACAGGAAACAACCTTGAAACCTGCCACAGAGGGCCTCTGAAAGCTTCTGCAGTATAGACTGTCAAAGCAGATGCTGAGCCTGATGGCCAACTGATGGGCAGAGTGAATGGAATTTTATGTAAGAAGTGGGAAATAGTAAGAGCTGGAGGGGACGGGAACTCCACAAGGAGAGCAACAGAACAAGATAATTTGAACACAGGGAACTTCCCAGAAAATCATACTCCAACCAAGGACTATTCGTGGAGATGACCTGGAACCCCTGCACAGGTGTAGCCCATGGCAGTTCAGTGTCCAAGTGGTTTACATAGTAATGGGAAGAGGGACTGCCTCTGACATAATCTGATTGGCCTGCTCGTTGATCACTTCCCCCTGAGGGGGGAGCAGCCTTACCAGGCCACAGTAGAGGACAATGCAGCCACTTTTGATGAGAACTGATAGACTAAGATCAGAAAGAAGAGGAGAACCTCCCCTATCAGTGGACTTGGGGAGTGGCATGCATGCAGAAAGGGGAGGGAGGGTGGGATCGGGAGGGGAGGAGGGAGGGGCTTATGGGGGGGATACAAAATGAATAAAGTGTAATTAATAAAAAATTAAAAAAAAAGAATTACAGGGGCATCTTTGTATTTTCATCAAATTACTTAAGTACCTTGAATATAGTCTTGTCCTCATTTCTTTTTTCGTAGACTTTATTTTTGGCTAGCCATAGCTGCAACCAAAGCCCTCAACTTGACTAAAAAGCAGTTAGCATGACTTAGCTATTGTTAAATACCTTTTGTGTATATGGAGGTATTGTGCACATACAAAAGACACTGAAGCACCAACTTCTCCTTTCTCTGCTTCCAGATGTGAGCAGCTCCCTTTTTTATGCCCATCCTACACTGATGAGCTCATACCTTCAAACTATGCTTTATACACACTCCTCTTAAGCGGCTTTTAGAGGTTAGTCCAGACTCAGCGTACATGTCTCCTGAAAGGTTGATGACTTAAAAGTGTCATCTCACGTTGTTTCTTTAGGCTTAAGTAAAACAGTAAGTGCAAATACGCACACATGTAGTGAGAACTGTATTTTTATTGTTCTTTATGTCTACAGTGCTGTTTTACCATGTCCCAGCTACTAACCTAATATGAACTCAAATGATCCTTGGTAAAGTCTTTCTTATATTACCAAGCATATCAGACAAATGCTTCTGAGGAAGGGATGGAGAAGCACTACAGAAAGAAAGGAACAGTGATAGAAAAATAAATCAACAAGACACAGAACAACCGCGTCTGGGTTGGAGACTGGGGAGGTCTGTATCTCTTTTCCTAGATCCTGACAATTATTTAAAATCAGAAGATGTGAAACTTCTGAGAGAGGCAAGGTGGAGCACTTTCAGTTTCATGTTAAAAAATTGTTCTCTCCTAGATAGAAAAATACAGTTAGGGTGAAATGCAGAAACAACAATACTGATGGCCTAAGAGCACCTCAGACTTGTGTTTCTTAATCCCCTCAGCATCAGCTCAAGTGAGTCGGATGATAGTCTCTTATGCTCTCTCAGGATGCACCATGTTAGACAACCCAGCAGCCAATGCTTCTGAATCCACATTAATCTGCTACATAGAGTACTGATAAGCCAAAAATGCAGAAACAGGTTTCACGAGCTTTATAGTCACCTAACATATCTTGTATAAAGGACAGATAAAGACAAAAAAAAAAAAAATGTGGATTAGCTCAGGAAAAAAAAATGGGTTCAAAAAAATGAAGTATTAAAATAATTTGCAAGAAGGTGAATCAGAATTAAAATACTTAAAAACAGATCCGTTCACATGAAGACTTGTAATCACAGAACTACTAAAACAGAGAGTAGTAAGTCGTGTCATCCCACAATGCAACTAACTGAAAACACGCCAGTCAAAGAAAGTGCGCACACTCATGAGTAACACAATGAAAGACTTAGCAGCAAAAAACTGCATAAATTATCAGGTTGTATTAACAAAGATCTGAAACTAGGCGTGAAGAAAAAGAAACACTAAATTTTAAAAACATCTCCTGCAAGGATAATTTTCATAACTGTCAGAAAATAAGGTATGATGAAATAGAGATCTTCATTGTAAAATAAATTAGGAACCATAATTTTAAATGGCAACTGCTATCCACAAATTGATAAAGAAAGGCAGATGATAGTGGAGGAGAAACAGGATCATAAGAGAGGTACAAAATGAAATGATAAATAAAGTCTGGGGAAGGAAAAGAATGCACAGAAATTCAAAATAAAAATAGGGAAAAGAGTATGATCAAAATATATTGTGTATACTTCTTAAAGTATTTCACACATCAGCAGACAAGCTCAAAGGAGAAAGTTAACAGATAATGAAATCACTGTTGGATAAGCTGGTCCTTTGGGGAATGTGGAATGGATGGAACAGAGGGCAGCAGTAATAGTTAATTACATGCAAAACTCAAGATATAGAGGGCCTCTGAAAGCCAGAAGAAGAAAACAGGAAACAACCTAGGAACCTGCTACAGAGGGCCTCTGAAAGCCAGAAGAAGAAAACAGGAAACAACCTAGGAACCTGCTACAGAGGGCCTCTGAAAGCCAGAAGAAGAAAACAGGAAACAACCTTGGAACCTGCCACAGAGGGCCTCTGAAAGCCTCTGCCATGCAGACTGTCAAAGCAGATGCTGAGCCTGATGGACAATGTCAGGCAGAGTGAATGGAATTTTATGTAAGAAGTGGGAAATAGTAAGAGCTGGAGAGGACAGGAACTCCACAAGGAGAGCAACAGAACAAGAAAATTTGAACACAGGGAACTTCCCAGAGACTCATACTCCAACCAAGGACTATCCATGGAGATAACCTAGAACCCTGACCTTGCAGCCACTTCTGATGAGAACTGATAGACTAAAATCAGAAAGAAGGAGAGGAGGACCTCCCCTATCAGTGGACTTGGGGAGGAGCATGCATGCAGAAAGGAGGGGGGTGGGACCGGGAGGGGAGGAGGGAGGGGCTTATGGGCAGATACAAAATGAATAAAGTGTAATTAATAAAAGTTAAATAAAAAAATTTAAAAAAACTCAAGATATATTTTAAAAGATAGAATTTGATTGTATTTTGGTCCAAATGCAATAGGTGTTAGAGATGAGAATACAACTAGAAATCAGGAGTATTTCACAAGGCAAATAGAAAAAGAAATAAATTATATAATGATTTAGGAATGAAACTAAAATGTTTATATTTCTTTGCCTTTACACCTGTGTCTATCTGTATGCATACAACTTTGTCCACATCAACAAAGAAAGCAATTTTCAATGGTCCATGTACTAATTTTTTCAGTAGAATTGAGAATTTTTCAGTAGAATGATATTTTAAAGCCATATTCTCAGTAAAAATGCAAAAAAAATAAAAAATGTATGTATATGTATAAGATTTTTTTAATTTTATTTATTACAATTTGTTCACTTTTTTCATTATTTTTTAAATTATACTTTATTTACTTTGTATCCCCTCTCTAGTTCCCTCCCTCCTCCCCTCCCAATGCCTCCCTTCCTCCCTCTTCTCCCCATACTCCCCTCCCCAAGTCCACTGGTAGGGGAGGGTTTCTTTTTCTTCCTTCTGATCCTATTCTGTTAGGTCTCATCAGGACTGGCTGCATTGTCTTCCTCTGTGTCCCCAGCTGAGATACAAAGTGAATACATTGTAATAAATTAAAAAAAAATTAGTTTAAAACTATGTAAAGTAATAAAATTCCTGGACTTCAGATTTTAAAGTTTAAATAATTTGCTAAAATAAAAGCCCTATTATAATTTATAAAGGCATTCTTATTTGAGTTGAATATTTGACTTTGTTGTTATTATACTATATGGTTACAAAGCTTTTATCTCATTGATTTCACATATAACCATAAGGTAAATATTTCATTATGAATTGTAAGTGATGAATTGTAGAGAGGTAAAGTGTCTTCATTATCCTATTATCTGTTTCACCACAATCAAATGACTATCAAAAACTAAATCATAGATCTAATGTTTGAAATACCATGTAAGGATTGAAAAACTAAGAAAAGCAAAAGGAAAGGATAGGCAGGAGAAGAAAGGACAAAAGGAAGGGAGGGAAGGAAGAGAGAGTGAGAGGGGAGAGAGAAGGAGAGAGAGATAGGTCAGTAACTGAAGAAATTACATTAAGAAGAGAAATTAAAATCTCTGAGGCATATTAAAAATAAATTAATAAGTAATGTGTTTTAAAATTTTATAACAAAAGCAAAATCATTCCAAATGTTCTAATTCATAAAATTATGCCAAAATTTATCAATAATGAATGAGTAAAGCAATTAAAATGAGAGAAAAAGTAAGCAATTTGGGAAATAATTACTATAATCAGGTTATAATTATCTGATAAAAGTGTGTTTTTATTACATAATCAACACAAAATCTATAATTTTCTAAAATATGCATAAATATGAATATTGAAATTATCTAGGAATATACTACTATAAAGACTTAAATCACTAAGCATCTTCCCAGCATAATATTTAAGTTTTTACAGGTAATTGTTGCTGTTGTTTATAAACATATTTACATGAAGAGCCATTAAAACATTTAATACAGTGGTCATTTTTATTCTATATAAACTCTCTATAAGGTGAGAGAGGGCACTGATTAATTTCATATATCCAATAAAACTTTCATCTAAGTATGGGCTAATATTACTCAAAAATTAATAAAAAAGCGTTAACTTAATTTGTGTTTAAAGTTTAAGTAAAATAGCAGCAGATGAAATTCAACAGTTTATTAAAAATAACATCATAGCAATTACAGCTGCAGTATTTTCTCAGTATGATACCACATAACCTTAAACCAAGCCCCAACACCATGTTACCATTTAGAGAAAAGTGAATTCTTCTGAAACTCCATTAGGATGACTGTTTCAACCTAACTGAGCATTACAGTACTTCCCTCTCATTCAGTTTCATTTTCAAAACTTGCAAATCTTTTCAGACAACTATGTTCTGAAAATATTAATGGAAAATGCAAGAAATAATTTGCAAATTTTAAGTAATTTTTTATCCTTTTGTCTGGGACAATGGTGTACTTACTTTATTTTATTTTATTATTTGCCTTTGTGGTGAATCAGTGACTACAACTAATTTATAGTCTGAACTTTGTCATTGGTATTTATAAACAGGAAAATAGACAGTGTTTGGTCTTATCTGGGTTTTGGGCTGTGTTTGCCACAGAGAAGAGGGAACTACTGTATTATAAAGCATCCAGAAAGAGCATTCTAAAATATGTTAAAATATAAAAATTATATGCATTCATTATGAAACAAAATCCATGTTTCATTAATAGAGAATAAGATGCTGCCGTCTTATCTTCGGATGTTCAATAACTTTACATTTTAGAAAAAAAAGTTTCTCTAGGTACCAGCCTCATCCATTACTAGAATTGATTTCAGACATAATTAAAATTCACAGTTGAGATCGTAATTACACTTTCCTCAGTTTTAATTGGCTTTTGGAAAGATCACCATTTTTATACTTATTTGTGTTGCAACAGAGTCTAGGTTAACTAATTCCAAAACCGAAATATCGTATATTTTGATGCAGAAATGTGACATCTGTCTCCATTTCTGAAAGATGAAGAGTGGGGTTCCCTGACGAAGGAGATTTGCGTCTGACTATGGAAGACTCCCACTTAGTTCTTGGAAGACGTTGTTAGATGTTGCGCTGCTTGTGAACAGCTCAACAGCATGGAGTCCTCCAGGTTGGTGTATCTCTAAACGTGACCCACCTGGAGATCCATGATGTCGAACCATGAACTTTCCAAATCAGCCAGGCTTCCATAAAGTGCGGGGCGTTCCTCTTCGTTGGCGGTGCTTGAAGAACTCGCAACCCGCAGCCATCAAGACCCACACAGTTCCCATCATTTGCCTCTTATCATCAGGTTCCATTTCTAGAACGTTATCTGAGCTAATGGTCAGTATGCACATTTTCAATATTCCAAAACAATCATCTCAGGTTTACACATTTTTGCCTTAAAAAAGAAAAAACAATGATCAAGGGAATCAAGCAGTAAACATTTGCAAGTAGTGTCAGCCATATCATAAAAATCTGGAGAGTGCCAAATTTTATTCTGCATAGCTGCTATGTAACAAATGTATTAAACTGTCTACAAATAATTCCAAGTTGCAGTGAAAGTTCAAATTTCACTAACTGCCCATCTGATTGCTGTTATCTGTATTTGTGCAATTGAGCGTGGGTGTCTTACTAGCATTCAAGTGAAAAAGCTGATGTGGACCTGTGGTTGTAGGGGATGGCTTTGGGAAAGCCAACTCCTCACAAATCCAAGGGCTGGTTGCAGGTCAGGCCTTGGACCCAAACTGCGAAGTATGCCAATCACTGTATCTCAGTTATGACTGGAGAATGCAGGAAAAAGAAGGGGCCAGCGGAAGTAAGGACCTGCTTGATTATGACCTGTCCTTTACTTTCCAGGTTGTCCTAAACACTGTCCTAAATCTAAGCAACTCAATTCTTATGTTTTCAACTACTGCTACGAGGTGATGCAGTTGGTGGGTCTGAGAGATCTTCTTCTGCCTCCTTCAACTACGTTCCTTTATTACACATAGAAGGGTGCAATGGCTTCTCCAGTGCCCTGCGTTTGCATTTTCTCAAAATACAGCCCAAGTTCTTAAACTAGACTAAAGGTTTGGTGGAAAAGTACCTTTTTTGAGTTAGTAAGACCTAGCAAGGATTATGTTCATAACCCATATTCCTTCATGGTCTGATGTATAAATACCCAGAAGTGTTGATGAATATTAGTTTTCAATTAAGGACTAAGACAACACTTAAAATGTGCATACTCTTAGAAAGCACTACAAATTAAAATTTCACTGATGCCAAACTCACACTCTACATCCAAACTCCTCTGAAATGTACATTAACTATTAATTCTATCAATGATCCTGAGGCTTTTAATAACTGGTAATGACTGACAGACAGATAGACATAAGGATAGGTAATAAATGCTGAGTGTAGGTAACTAAGCTTTAAAGAATGATAGACAGATCACAGTGTAAATATAAGCACTAAATCCCTGTTTTTTTCCTATCTTGACATGAGATCTGTTTCCATGCAAGAGGAAGGTCACAGAAAACAAACAAGCAATGCCAATGATCCATAAGTAGGAGGCTGAAAAGCTTAAGATAGCTTTATTTGAGAAGTGATGAAGCTCCTCATTCATACGTCTCCCTGTATGATTGTGTGATAGATTAGAACTCTCTTATCTCTGGGTATGTGGATGCAAATTTCACATTGTTGCTCTAGAAATCAACACAACCTGCGTTTCAGCAAGTTATTTTATCTCCAGGCCCATATTTCTTCAAGTATTAAGTGGGGAAAAATGAAATGTTTTTCACTTAATATACTGTGTGTACAGTGTGCACAAGTTCTTTGTAAAGTTGTAAAACTGTGTGGTAGAAAAATTATTAGTTAAATTACTTTTATGCACTTTTTTCTATTTTTACTTATTATTTATTACAATTTATTCACTTTGTATCTTGGCTGTGGGCCCCTTCTTGTCTACTCCCAATCTCACCCTCCCTCCCTCCTCTTCTCCCATGCCCCTCCCCTAGTCCACTGATAGGGGAGGTCCACCTCCCCTTCCATCTCACCCTAGCCTACCAGGTCTCATCAGGACTCACTGCATTGTCTTCCTCTGTGGCCTGGTCAGGCTGCTCCCCCTCAGGGGGAGGTGATCATAGAGCCAGCCACTGAGTTCATGCCAGAGACAGCTCCTGCTTCCCTTACTCCAGAGAACTCACTTGGAGACTGAGTCTCTGGGCTACATCTGAGCAGTGGTTTTAGGTCCTTCCCATGCATGGTCCTTGGTTGGGATATCAGTCTCTGCAGGGTCCAGTTATATTTTTTTTTCTCTGTTGGTCTCCTGGTGGAGCTCCTGTCCCCTCCAGGTCTTTCTATTTTTCTCCTTCTTTTGTAAAATTCCATGCCCTCTGCCCAAAGTTTGGCTATGAGTCTTAGCCTCTGCTTCGATCAGTAGAGTATTTCAGAGGCCGTCTGTGGTAGGCTACTGTCCTGTTCCCTGTCTTCTCCTGCTTCCGATGTCTATCACATTTGCCCCTCTGAATAAGGATTGAGCATCTTCCCTAGGGTCTTCCTTATTATTTAGCTTCTTTAGGACTATAGATTTTAGAATGTTTATACTACACTATATGCCTAATAACCACTTAAGGGTGAGTATATACTCTGGGTAGCTTTTTGTTTCTGGCTTACCTCACTTGAGATGATCTTTTCTAGTTCCCACCATTAATTCAGTTATTTTTAATGAATGCAGCTAACTAAAAGCTCAAGGATTGTTAGAGTCTCATAACAATGAAAAAATATTTGGATGTTGCTAAAGATAACACTTAAAAGCAAAAGAAATGTAACAGCCAGGACAGAAAGACAGGATAGGTGAGATTTGAAAGTCATTGATCTTTGCATCAGTGTCACAACTTTTTGAGCAGCAGCTGGTCTGTTTGATTCACTTTTGTACAGACCATACATGATACATGCTAAATAACTATGTATAGCACAGAAAATGCAAAAAGGCACTATTTGCTTCTCTTTTGACTAGTATCTAATGGGTCTGTGTTCAAATCCGTTTGGACAGCACAGCTACAATGACATTGGAAACCTGGCCTTAAGCTTGTGAATCTGAATTGCTTCAGTCCACTTCCATCCAGAATAAAGGTACAAACCCACAGTGTTATTTCTGTTGTAAGAACCCAGAGGACAAGAGAAGTTATTGTTAAAATCGTTAAAATCTTCTTGCTTTCAAAAAATTGAGACAGGGTATCCCTTTCTAGTCCACAATACATTCAAAATTGTGATTCTTCTGCCTCAATACCGAGATTAAATACATGTGGCATGACATTCAGCTATGTCTAGACCTTCAAAGAGGGATTTTCAGTTTTTCTCTTTCTAAGGACACTGGGCTATTGAGTCACACTGTAGGCTGTAAAGATACAATCCAGTAGCTTGTGAAAGAAACAAGTAAAAATAATGTTCTTAAAAACTTTGATCTTGTTTTTAGAGGTTGCATGTATTATGCATAAACCAGAAATATTGTATCTGTCTCTATAATTTATGAATGATTATCAAGCTAATCAAGATTCAAGATTTTTTTTTTATTCAAGATTTTTTTTAATGAGAAATAGTTTCCTTTCCTGGCATGCATGAGGTGTAAGGTTGATTCCCAGGATTGAATAAATAAATAAATAAATAAATAGATAGATAGATAAATAAATAAATAAATAAATGAATAAATGAATGAATAAATAAATATTGCCCTGCTGAGATGAGATGGTCTGCAGCTGACATTATCCACAGACCTTTCAGCCAGTATCATTCAGGTCATTTATGAGGCCCTGATGATACCATGTGGCAGCTGCTGCTTCTCAGAGTTCAGTAACTTTTACACAAATCTAGGAGGGTCGCTGTTACCACCTCTAATGAGAACTAGAAATGCGGGAGGAATTTAATCAGCCTAGAAGCAGATTCTTTCAAATAATAATTATTTTGCATTTGGCACGATAGTTATGAAGGTAGTGATTTTGAAACCATTTATTAGAATTTCTCCTGTGTTTAAGCTCTGCCACTCTCCAAGTATCCAGCTTTTATATAAACCCCCTTCCCAGCTGCTCTTCTTTTCCTGTTGTACGTTCTCTCTTCTTTACATGATTCCTAACACTTCCCAAATGATGTTGCTTCTGGGAAAGCCAATGCAGAGTTCTGACCTAAACATCATTCAGATGCTGCTACCTCAGATGTCACCCCTCTTTTGCTGCTTTTCAGCAAAGCTTGCTCTTGTTCTTCCTAGTGGCTCACTCTGGGGCATAGCGGGATACCTGTTGTACTAGTAATTGTTCAAGGGTCCTTGTTTCCTTCTACAGCATCTCCATTCCATATGCTGGAGCACTGTCAGCCTCTGAGTCTGGGGGTGGGAGAAGGGCTGATGGAATGAATTTTAGTGCAATTGCTGTTCTTGTGTGGGCAATGATGCTTGGCAGGAGTCTACGCTTGTTTTTATTTATTTCAACAGTCTTCAAAGACACCTGGGAAACTACAATGAGAAATAATGTCAATAATACAAACTAAGCTCTCTTGGTTAGAGATTGTTCTTCACCAGATCATTTTTCAGTATTTATTTGGCTGCAAGACTTTGCCCGAAATAGTTGTATGAACACAAGATTTTCAGCTAGAAAATGCACCCACATCTAATTGCCCAGTCCACAATGTTTTGTATTTTTACCCCCTTATATTAATTCTAATGAAAATCCCTGCTTTCTTCAAAGTAGGCTATTGAGTCAAATGAAAGAGTTCTTGAAAACAAGTAACAGAGCATTCTCTATTTTATGATGCAAAATTAAAAACACAGTAGGAGAATAGATGATATTATCTATGTGTTGATGAATTGTTTCTACAGTGATTAATGAAATGTGGCTCCAACTGTATTAATGTCTTATTAATGTCTTGTTTTGAGTGAATGGCATGTCTTCTCATTCAAAGTCGCCTGAGTTAGACATTTCAATATCAAAACATTGTGATATTCTTTTTGCTTACAGTTAAAAAATCCACATGACACTAACACAAACTTATTAGTAAGCATCCCATAAATCAAGGGTATAGACACTGAGAAACACATAAACCTCAAGAAAATAGTTTAAAAACCTTTGATGTTAATTTGAAGTGGTTTTTTTTTTCTGTTGTTGTTGTTATTTCTGTTCATTTGACTTTCAGTCAGTCAGCTAAAATGTTGAATCACCATAAGATGGCTGAGAATCAGTACTGTCCTCGAGGACATCAGAGGTTGTACCACGATATTTAGGGAAACGCACACCTCTATATAATAAGCTAGCCATGGTGTGTCACTACAGAGATGGGCATAAACACAAAGTGGTGCCATTTGAAACTTCTTTTGACAAAGTGTTCTTATTTTAAACCATATAAAACTCCTGTAAGATTACATTGAGAGACTTAAAAGAAGAACCAAATGTGAGGAAGCACATTAGTGAAACTAAGACAGGACAGGGAAGCCACATGGATATGCATGTGAGCTCTCTCCTTAGAGGCAGAAGCCGTGACTGTTTTACTTCTCATGACTCCTTTTAATGCTTGCTAAAACATTCTAGTTCTAGTAACGACAAAACCCACCATTATACTGTTTAAAATTTACCTTTAATTGTACCTGCAGTATTCAAAAGGCAATGGCAGAAAACAAGAAGCAGGGAAACTAATAAAAGATAAAAAATGTTTTCAATTAAGAAAAGCGACCCAATATTGCTTTCCACTTTAGGAGCTCATTTATTACAAATCTGCTTTTGTTTGCTCCTATCTGGCAAATGTACTTCTTAAGGGGATCCAGCATGAGAGCTACTGAGAGTAAGCATGTGTTGAAAATAAATTGTGTATATCTAAGTATCAGTCACAGTTTTCTAGTAATAGACAGTTTGGCTCTCCATATGCAAGGATTTTATCAACTTTAGTTGAATATAAAAATGCATCTATACTGAACATAAACAGATATTTGTTTTGTCAACAGTTATTGAAAAGTACAATATAGTAAGTATTATCACATTATTTACATTGTGAAATCTATTATAAACAATATAGAAATGATTTAAGTACATACTGAGATGTGCAGTTATATTCAAATATCAAGGTGCTCTACAGAAAGGTCTTTAGCATATAAAGGTTTGGGTACCTAGATTCATCATATGTAGATATTAAAATATATAAAATCTAGCAATAATTCTCCTCTCTTAGTATCCTCAAAATTTATGCATAACTGAACTAATTATTCTTCATATGCAACCTTCAGTATCACTAGTTGTCCAATTGCTTATTGGAATTGGAAACCTAACTGCTAATAAGGTCGAATCTAGTACCACTACCAACACATTAACTGTTCAGGCCACTCTACTTTGCTCTTTATTATTTCCCTACTTTGTTACCTCCTCATCACATGCACTGAAATTAACTTGGATTGCACATCATCAGCCTATATAACAGCAGTTTCTTTCTTTCTTTCTTTCTTTCTTTCTTTCTTTCTTTCTTTCTTTCTTTCTTTCTTTCTTTTCTTTCTTTCTTTCTTTCTTTCTTTTTCTCTTTCTTTCTCTTCTGTCTTATTCTTCTCTCACATACCTTTTCTCAACCAGAGCCTCCCCACTCTCTGCCTTTCCATTCCCTTACTTCCCCGCTCCATGAGAGCCACTTCTCTTCTGTCTCCCTTCAGAAAAGAGCAGGCATCCCAGCAACCAAAAATGTCATAACAAAATGCAGTAAGGCTAGGCACAAACTCTCATATCGAGGCTGGGCAAGGCAAACCAGTAGGAGGAAAAGGATCCCAATATCAAGGAAAAGAGTCAGAAACACACAGAAACCTCAAGCTAAACAACCACAACATATCATATATACTGTTTTTTTTTTTGTTTTGTTTTGTTTTTTTGTTTTTTTACCTACAGCTCCTTTTTCAGTCTTTCTACTTTCCAAACTATGTAGCATTCATAAGTCAGGGTCATTTTACATAATCACAACCCAGCCATATTATTATCTTGATTACCGCTTAGCAATATTTTACTAATTCAAACTCAATCTTTCTTAAGGTTTCATTTGAGGTCTCATTTGAGACTCTAGATAAGTTGTCATTGGCAACATATGCTGCCACATCACTGCCATGCCCCCCAACCGTTATTCTCTGGTGCGATCACACTCACCTCCTTAATTTGGAAATAACATTCAGTTTCCCTCCTTTGTGGTTCTCTCATGAGATTGTATCAGCCTAAGGATATTCTAGTGCACTTTTACCAACAATTACTATTACTATAAAGACACAATTGCAAATATGAATATACACAATATGCCAGATAGAGCTTGACAACAGTGAGACTTTATTTTTCTTTGGTTTGAATGGGCTCACATTTTGGTGAAAAATCACAGCCAGCACAGCACTGCAATCTTCCTAGAAAACTCATCCTCAACACTAAGGAAACTACAGATTTCATGATTTCCTTGTTTTTAATTGCTGAGTAGTATTCCATGTGTAAATTACCACAAATTCTGTATGGTGGGATCTAGGAAAGATCATCCTGAGTAAGGTATCCCAGAAGCAGAAAGACACACATGGTATATAGTCACTTATAAGTGGATATTAGCCATATAATATAGGATAAAAATACTAAAATATTTACACCTAAAGAAGCTAAGCAAGAACATCTTATCCTGGGTAAGATGTTCAATCCTCATTCAGAAAGGCAAATGGGATGGACATTGGAAGAGGGAGAAAACAGGGAACAGAATAGGAGCCTACCACAGAGGGCATCTTAGAAACTCTACCCAGTAGGGTTTTAAAGCAGATGCTGAGACACATAGCCAAACTTTGGGCAGAGTGCAGGGAATCTTATGAAAGAAAGGGAAGATAGAAAGACCTGGAGGGGCAGGAACTCCACAAGGAGAACAACAGAACCAAAAAAATCTGGGCACAGGAGTCTTTTCTGAGACTGATACTCCAACCAAAGACCATGCATGGAGATAATAAAGAACAAATGCAGCCCATGGCAGGTCAGTGTCCTAGATGGTTTACTAGTAAGGGGAACAGGGACTGTCTCTGACATGAACGCTGTGGCTGGCTCTTTGATCACCTCCCTCTGAGGAGGGAGCAGCCTTACCAGGCCACAGAGGAAGATAATGCAGCCAGTCGTCCTGAGACCTGATAGGCTAGGGTGAAATGGAAGGGGAGGAGGACCTCCTCTATCAGTGGACTGGGGGAGGGACAGGGGAGGAGATGAGGGAGGGAGGGTGAGATTTGAAGGGGATGAGGAAGAAGGCTGGGATACAAAGTGAATAAACTGTAAATAACAAAAATAAATAAATAAATTTTAAAAAAGACTAAGGAAACTGTTGCCCTTAAGCACACTGGGCTCATTAACACCCTACCTTAGACACAGCTCTTATTTTAACCTTCACAGCCAGTAAGTTGTGTTCGATATGTCAAGGGTTAGTGGATTGATCTTTATGCTCTGTAATAGGGTGCTAACCTGAGCCTTTAGTGCCTCCAGAGGATATATCATGTCTGTCAAAGGTCTTCTACTACAGCTCTCTACTGTTCAGATGGGAACACAGATGCTCAATTTGATATGTTGCCTTTTTAAATAAATCTCCTGCTGCTATATTTGGTGGCAATTTTGCTATTGTTCAAGTGGTTGCACTTATTTCTTGCTTTATCTATATAGCTACTCTGTATTCATTATTTTTTTTATTCCTTGGCCATAGGAAGAACAAAATAAGTGATAGAAGAAACACTATATTCCACAAAGTCAAACATGGCAGATGCCTATAATTCCAGATTAAGAAGGCTGTGGCAGAAGTATCATGGCATTGAAGCCAATCAAGGATATGTCAAAATTTCACAGCCAGTATGGGCTATTTAGTGGTATCCTGTTTTGAGAAACAAGCAAACAAATACATAGAGATTCTGTGTTCAGAGAGTTCTCTTTATATTTTGCAAGTGACAACTGTTTCAGAAGGCAAGTCAATAGGGAGAAGATGACCTCTGATAACTATCACCTCTACATCCTATATGGCCTACATGACCAAATAAGGTTAGAAAGAGAAGTCCCATTATCTCAAATCAGCACTGTTATGATCTATTAATGAGAAGATAAGGTTGTTGTAATAAAAAAAAATGCTTTACTGATACCTTCACATATGTTGGGACCTAATGAAAAGATAATACTTGCTTCCTGCTTTTCAGTTAAGTAACTACAGGACTTCTAGTCTTCCACTTACTCTAAAAAGAAGGAGCCCAACAAATAACACTGTTGACATCACTACTGATAAAGTGAAAAAGAAGAGAGATCATGGGTGTTAAGCAGATTCCAGGACTACTCCAGGATGGAATGAAAACTTCAATAAACCAGGATAACAGAAGAGATAAACTTTTGTGTTTTATAAGAAAGAAAAAAAAATGGTGCTTTCATCTTTAACCTTACCTCATTGTTAAGAACTGTAGTAAGAGTGTCTTTGTAAGCTTTCTTTGTCAGTCTCATTCTTAGCTATCTTCAAATATGTACTACTTTCTCCCCTCTTGGTATTTAACTTGTTATCACACAGAGATCAAAATAAATCTGACATAGTCGGAATATTTTTTATGTTTGGGGGGACTTAGGCCAAATGCCAATAGGTAGGTGGATAGATGATAGATAGATAAATGTATGTATTACACAATATATGTACATATGTGTAGATTATGAATAAATACACATCTCCATATAGATTTATATTTACTCATAAATATAAATTATCACCAGAAATACCTAAAGTATATGCCTTTCCCTAAGGTTTCACTTTCAATTCTTGTTATTCTTCTATTGATTCATTCTTTCAGCCATCTACCATGTATGAGACATCAATTTTCACTGATAAATTAACTGTTGTTCCTACTTTCTCCCTGGTTAGCAAAAACATAAAATGAAAATCAAATAATGGACTGCAAAACTTCTAGAAAGAAAGCAAAGTGCCTAGACATAAGCCAATCCCATTAAAAAGTAAATTTTCACTAATTTTAAGGATTTTATGTAATGTGTTTTGATCATATTAACCTCTTGACTTCTTCCAGATCTACTCTTTCTCACCACTACCACCCAACTTCATTTGATCTTTTAAAAAATATATAAAGTAAATCATCAAGTTCAATTTGTGCTGCTCATATACTTCTAGGTTTGAGGCCATCCATTGGAGTGGTCAACCTAACTAGAGCCACACCCTTAAACAAAACCAACTCTCCCTCCCCTTAAAAGCATCAACTGCCTATAGCTCCTCACTTTTGGGTGGAGTCTCTTGAATCCCTTCCTACTGCCTGCTAGGATGTTGACTAAGCCAATCCCACTTTACTTTGGATTCACATGAAGGCATTTTGACATGTGGTTTAGTAATCAGGGGACTTTCATTATGGAGCGCTCTACATCAGTAGTCCTCAACCTGTGGGTTGCAACCCTCTTGAGGACCAAATAGCCCTTTCATAGTGTTCACCTAAGGCCACCAGAAAAACATAGCTATTTAAATTGAGATTCATATCAGTAGCAAATTATAGTTATGAAGCAGCAGTGAAAATAATTTATGGCTGGGGTCAAAACAACATGAGAAACTGTATTAGAGGGTTGCAGCATTAGGAAGGTTGAGAACCACTGCTCCTCATGAAAGATAATACAATATGAACTCTATGAAAACCTCAAAGCAGAAGAGAGCAGGAAAAGCTTATCATATTCAAGAAAGTTTAAAGCAAATAAGGGTGGCTAAAACCACACTCTGAAGCAGCAGCAACTCAAGATGGCCAGCATGAGATGTGAGAAACTCACTGTCATTTCCAGAGGGCCGTGGTACAGAATGTGATAAGCAAAGGCAGAGAAGAACCCCATATGAGTCACAGCATACAAGCCGTGATCAGTTCAACACCAGTCATGATGACACACATGGATAGCACTGTCCTGTGTTTTTCTTCCTATAACCACAGACTAACCATAACCATAATAACCAGGAGAAAGCTCGCAGACTAGCCAAGACTGAAAGGCTTGCTGTGAAATGTCTGGCCACTAAACCCTAAAGCTGCAATGTCAGCTAAAATGTCTCTCACAATAAACTACTGCAGTGTTCAGGAGAGAGAACTGACAACTACTTTTGTTTTGATACCAGGATATGATTCCTAATACAAAAAAGAAAGTTGAGAAACAACTCTGTGGGTCCAATGAAACAAGACTTTGGTCCATAACATTTCAATGATAGTTAGTGCCCAGTGCAGCACAACAATGTCTTCACAGGAACAAGTTCTGTGATGGTGCATGGAAACATTTTGTGCAGTCTTGCTGAATCTCTAAAACTATCCTAGAATGAAAAGGTAATTTTAAAAGAAGTGAGTGCTAAGTTGCTGGGCATAGCTAGTTAGAAGTTGGCAGTGCCCATTCCCAAGACAAAAAAGACAAAGAGTAGGGATAAATGCAAAAGGAAAGACAATTTTCAATAGTTTGTGTGTATGTGCAGTTTAATATGTACTTGAGAAAGAGTAGCTTAATTCTTATAAGTGTATCTTTGCATAAAACCATTAGTCCTGAGGAAAGCCTAGGAAGCCAGCCTGCAACTTCTTGTAAAAAGTTCGCTCTATTACTCACCCAAGTATAGCTCACAGTTTTTGGCCACTGGAATGAAGGCAGTCTTCTGGGGCTTCTCCCTAGAATACCCCTGGTAAACAGACTGTTTCTATTCATCCTCCTGCTGCCTCTGAGTCACAGGTTCTTACTAGTGCAGAACATGGTGATTTTCTTTGGTGTACTGACATTCTTTGGAGATTTTGCAAAGAAAAAGTACTTAATTTGAAAGGTAGCCAATAACCATAGAATGCTCTCTGTTCAAATACTTTCCCTAAAGAAAATATGCTCTATTTCTCTTATTTTTATCTATATACACAAACACATGTGCCTGTGTGCACACACACCCACACATACACATACAAACACACACAGGACAGAAAATTGTGTCAAGGTCACATTATGGTTCTCATAACATGTACCCACCTTTTTGCTTAGAGTACATTTCAGTTACCCCCTTCCAAATCTGTCTAAGACATTGGTAAATACATATGTAAAATTATATTCTAAATAACTCTTAAAATTTAAGAACATATTGTCTTAGTTTCAAAGGTATTTCTTTAATAATTTAGTAATAACTTCAACTAATATTCCCAGGTTAGGAAAAAATACAGGAAAAGTAATTGCAGGTTAAAAAGCAATAAACAATAAAGACCAGCTATATCTGGTCATATCTGCTGCACAGATTTTATTCTACATGAGAGAATCTTAGCTAATTTATCTTTCAGGCATCTGAGATGGCCAGTCCCAATGTTGCGTCTGTAAAATTTCTCTAGCTCTAAATGGAATAATAAATAAATCTAATAAGTACATAATTTTAAGTGTGTAAGAAAATAACATCTCTGTAATAACCAACACAGCCAAATAAACTAGATGAATATAGTAGAAGGTGTTATTTAGGTCATTGTAAGCAGTGGTTGCCGTTTCAGGACACTCCGTGAGTATAGCATAGCAGTGCTTATGAAATAGATTCAAATCGTAATGATTCTGACCATGAATAACCTTATGTGATGCTTAGTTCTAATTGTCAACTTGACACAACCTGGACCTACCCATGAAGAGAGTCTCAATGAATGGTTATGTAGATCACATTAGCTCACTGACAAGTCTTGGGGAGATTTTCTTTGACTGCCCTAATTGACATGGTAAGACACAGGACAAAAGCGATGGCACCATTCTTTGTACTTGTGCCCTGGACTGTAACAAAATAAAGATAATTTGCTGAATACAAAACAATTACTTCCAACTGATATCATTGTATTGATATTTATTTGAAAGTTTAGGAATCTTTTTATTAAGATGATATAACTATAAAATAAAACAGGTTATATCTCATGTTAAAAAGAAAAGAAAAAGTGAGGCACAGATCTTATTAAAACTTGAGGAGGAAATGGCAATATCTCAGTTCTCAAATATACCCCCTATCACAGAGATCTTTTCCCTAGAAGGCTGATGATTAGCGTGACTTGACAAATGTTAAGTCTACTCAAGTGTGTAACTCATTGCTTAAAATATTTCTCACTGAACCCCCACAGCTTCTAACACCACATGTCAAATATCAACTGCTTCACTTCAAGCAGAAGTAATCACTAATCAGGAAGATTCTAGAGTTATTGCCTCTACCCTATGCAGAGATGGCATGGGTGTGCCATGCCAGCAGGCATGGAGAAGAGAATTGAGCTCTTACTTAACTTGAGACAGTCTTTCTTGGGCTTCTTTCTAGAGATTCATTGGCTAAACACAGTAGATCCAGGACCAAGAATAAAAAGAGAATGACCTTGAGCTAAATCAAGCCTATTTGAAGTTCCAGAGAAATCCTTCTATGGCTGATAGGAGACATTTTTTTTGCATTACTCTAAAGATTAATTAAAATCATAAAGGTAATCCTTCTTCAGTTTTCCTTCCCAAAGATACCCCAAGCTGGTATTACTTCAATGAAAGAAGGATGGTCGTCAAACACCTTATAGAAGAGAAAGTTTCTTCTCCAAATCCACTTCTTCAAATGAAAATTTAAACTCAAGATGTTTCCAAATAAATTATTATTATTATTATTATTATTATTATTATTATTTATTGATTGATCGATAGCAAATGTTCTAAGTACCTTCAGAAGAATTACTTTACAGAGATCAAACAGTAAACACTTGGTCTTTTCTTCCAATTGGACATGTAATTTTCTCAGGAGGAGTAAATTAGGAGGCATGAACTAATGAGATTTTGAGGTTAAAACAAAGTTTTATCTTTTAGGAGGTTTAGGTGACTCAAGATAAGAGTACAAACCAATCACTACTAGTGTACTTTTCCATAACTCGCCCAGATGATTTATTGCAGGTGAGTTAGCTCAGGGCATTTCTGGCAATGACATGGGTCAGTTTCTAGATGAAAGCATGATGGAATAGGAGTTAAATACTCTTCATTCATAATAAAGTCATCCCAGCTAGCACAAATAAGCCTACACTAGTAATTTTATGTTTTCTCAATTTGATATTAAGAAAAAAAGCAAAGGTAAGCTAAGATGGTAGATATATTAATCTATTTAGGAGTGTAAATGTTCTTTTGCAAACTATATTTAAGTCACAATAAGCCCAAAACAGAATACTTAGAGAAAAGCAATCAGCAAAAAAAGAAAAAGTAGATTTGTTATATCAGCCAACCTGTACTGCCCAATTCAGTAGCTGACAGGAAAAGAGATACAGGATTCATTCTTTAGGGAAACATGATTTAGACTCATCGTGATTCCTTCACCTTTTTCATTTAATAAGAAATTCTCATAAAGTGAAAAGCACCTGTGAACCTACAAAGACAAAACAAAAACAATGAGATTGTTTCTGTTTCCTCCAGTCACTTGCTTTAAGATATACAATGAAATAGTCTTACTGTTCTGTCTGAAGCCCAGATTATTTGAGGGGTGAAGAGGGGAATTTTAAAGACCTGTCATTTCATGAGTACATGGGTCTTCTTAGTACAGCCTAGTGTGCTAGGAATAAACTAGAAGATTTCATTTGACTAATCTAATCTTCTCTTAAATGGTTTTATCCATTTTTATTATGATCTTACTAGGTGAGTTTCAAATAAAATAGAACAGTAGAGGGACGTGACATAATATAAAATGCTTACCATTGGTGATAGACTTTGCATGTGGTAATGAGAGAGATAAGCTTTGGAATGGCCGGCTGACTCTTCACAGTCTGGCCTAATAAGTGCCCTCTAACTTCCTTTATACATATATGCAAGACTTGACATGTTCCTTTTATTATTTTGCTCATTCTTTATATTCTTTGAGAGGTTTTTATTTCTCCCTTTCAATGCACTGAAGCCCTATTGACCACTTAGTGCTTTTGTTAAACCAAGTCCAATGGAATTAATCACTCTGTCTGCATTGCGCTTTCAGGAGTCCTAAAGTCTCCAGTATAATATACATATTTTGTGCTTTTTCTTTTCTCACCTTATCTCCTATGACAGACTACAAGGATTAGAATTATAACGAATCCTCTATGCATGCTACAAGTCTAGCTGAGAATTTAGATGCACATAATTTTTGAGCAATATATCTGGAAGAGCAAATGAGTCACCAGCATTTCTCGTGAAAGAACAGCTGTCCCTTACAGAGCACTTGTCTCTATCTTCTGTGTACTAGATGGATGAATACTAGAGGGAGACAAAAATGTAAACCTTCAAATGTGGGATCAAAAAGTAAAGGAAAACTGACATGAGAGATGGGCATTTTTTTTTCAGGGTATGAGTGGATGGGGTGTTTAGCATCCTCTTTGTGTTTGGATACCTTTGCTGTCTCTGAGATTTAGGCTGTTTATGAGGTGGAGGCGGAGGTAAAGGAAGCTTCTAAGACCTATTTCTATTTGTGAGCAGCCTGTCCCAATTTTCTAGAAGCCTTGGGGTTTTTACTACCAAGAACTCAGGAAAGTCTAGGGCCTTATTTGTCTCTCCTTTGATCCATTGTCATGAAAGCACCACTAGCCAAGGAAAAATGTCCATCCCTGTCCAAATTTCTTTCCCTCTGGGCCCATATGAAGATAAATAAACTGTTTTCTTAATGAGGTGGAGGTAAATTAGCTTTAAATTCTTCAAATACAAAGTATCCAAATACAAAGTATCACCTGTCTTTAGTAGATTCCTAGGATCAGCTAACAGCACCAGCCTGTAAGTTGGAAGAAGTCATACAAAAAGGACACAGAGCAAATGAACAAAAGAAGACTTCATGTCATTCAGGGAAACATTTCAATTTTAATTTGCACACTCTATTTGGGGTGGAATTTTTGTCAGGAGGAGATAAGCAGCTTCATTCTTTGGCAAGACATCCTCTTTGATTTTGCCACAGAGTAACCCCTGAAGAGAATACAGTATTTACAAACTAGGCTTCTGGCATGTTCTCCTCTACTTCCCTGTCCTCTGACTGTTCCAAACACCTCTTAAAATAGCTTTGCAAGTGCCTTCCCAGCATTCCCCAGGAGCACACCACGTTCCCAGTGAGAGTGACAGTGGTCTGAGACTACTGCACTCTGGCACCTCCCTTTGAATTTCTCGGGTCCATGAGACATTCAGTGTCCCAGACAACACCAACTCCACTACTCACCACGAATTATGCCTTTTCTCTCCTTCCCCTGATAAAAACAAACCAAAGAAAAGAAAGACTACCAAAGGAAAAAACAAGACAAAAATAATAAAATCCTGGCATTTTATCTCACAATTATTTATGACAAACTGATTACATGTACAGGTATTGGGTCTTCAAGATGAAGTAACGGTATTTGGAAGGAAAATCTATTGACATAATTAGGAAAGATGACATCAAAATGTGGCTTCCTACTTTGTCTCTTGTTCCCTCTAAAGATCCTGCATGGATAATTTTTGCAAATCTGGCAATAAATATGAGAACAGAGTCTCCTGATGACCTTATGAAATGAGAAAGCAAAAGAAAACAGTAGAATTTGATGTAACTTCATTAAAATGTTCATTTACCTTTTTGATTGTGTGCCTGGCCTTTAATAGCTGATGACACAAGCCTTTGATCCCAGCAATAGTGAGGCAGAGGCAGGTGGATTTCTGAGTTCAAAGCCAGCCATGTCTACAGAGCAAGTTCCAGGACAGCCTGGGCTACACAAAGAAGTCCTATACCAAAAATAAATAAATAGATAAATAAATAAATAAATAAATAAATAAATAAAAAAATAAATGGATAGATAGATAGAGAGATAGATAGATAGATAGATAGATAGATAGATAGATAGATAGATAGATA
>NW_026586550.1:8634294-8788323 GCF_907164565.1 Psammomys obesus
ATAGATAGATAGATAGATAGATAGATAGATAGATAGATAGATAGATAAATGTAAGGTCCATTTACCATGCTAGCACCTACTTTTATTGCCTATTTTTTTAAGTTGTCACACTTTTAGAGGATAAACATCAATATGATGTCTAACTCATTTTCCATTATTATTATATAATGTTCAAAGGTTAAGCTTGTTCCTTTGTATAAGTATTAACATACACAAAGCATTATGAGCAAGTGCAAATATGTACTTCAAAAACTTAATAAAATCCTTAATATTGATATGAATGTCAATAATAAAAATCTGGATGTTGTTCACAAAATATCTACAAGCTGGGAAGTAGCTGCTTTCAAGATTGGATAATCCTCCTCCCCTTCCATCTGACCCTAGCCTATCAGGTCTCATCAGGAATGGCTGCATTGTCTTTCTCTGTGGCCTGGAAAGGCTGCTCCACCCTCAGGGGAAGGTGATCAAAGAGCCAGCCACTGAGTTCATGTCAGAGACAGTCCCTGTTCCCCTTACTAGTGAACCCACTAGGACACTGAGCTGCCATGGGCTATGTCTGTGGAGGGGTTCTAGGTTATCTCCATGCATTGTCCTTGTTTCAAGTATCAGTCTCAGAAAAGACCTCTGTGCCCAGATTTATTTGGTTCTGTGTTCTCCTTGTGGAGCTCCTGTCCCCTCCAGGTCTTTCTGTTCTCGCTTCTTTCATAGGATTCCCTGCACTCTGCCCAGAGTTTGGCTATGAGTCTCAGCACCTGCTTTAATACCCTGCTGGGTAGAGTCTTTCAGAGGCCCTCTGTGGTAGGCTCCTGTCCTGTTCCCTGTTTTCTCCCTCCAGCTGGGATACAAAGTGAATAAACCGTAATAAATAAACAAATATTTTTTAAAAGTCACAAAAATGAAAAAAGATTAGGATATCGTGTTGACCCGGGGTTGACTTTCTGTAGCACTGAAACCCACAATGCAACCACCAACACAGGCTCTGATGCACTGGCACCATTTCTTATCTGCCATTAAAGTTTTTTTAAACTTTTATTAATTACACTTTATTCATTTTGTATCCCCCCATAAGCCCCTCCCTCCTCCCCTCTCGGTCCCACCCTCCCCCCCTTTCTGCATGCATGCCCCTCCCCAAGTCCACTGATAGGGGAGGTCTTCCTCTCCTTTTTTCTGATCTTAGTCTATCAGTTCTCATCAGAAGTGGCTGCATTGTCAGGGTTCTAGGTTATTTCCATGGATAGTCCTTGGTTGGAGTATGAGTCTCTGGGAAGTTCCCTGTGTTCAAATTTTCTTGTTCTGTTGCTCTCCTTAATCACTAATTAACTCACACATTGCCAATACAGATAGCACCATTTTCAAATCATGGGGCACCTTGCTAAGCCGTCAGATATAGAGGGACAGTAATTTGAAAAATAAAAATAAGATCTACACAGATAAGGAACTAAAACAAGGAGGATTTAGGAAACCAGACCTTTCTTGGAAAGAACTGATGTCTATGATTAAAACTCTGTGAGCAACATATTCCATAGAGGCAGTCAGAGTGATGATGGCAGGGATTACGGGTTGGATGCCAAAGTGTTCAGAAACCCCAAACCTGATCCCAATGCTGTGAACATGTGTTTTAAACCCACTGCTGATTCTTATTTATAATAGGTTTAACTGTGAAACAGAAGTATCAGATTGGACCATAATGAGCACTCTACTGATTTCCTGAATGTATGTAGATGGAGGTAAAACATAAAGTTTCAACAAAAGCATATAAAATTGGTATATTTTGCCATGTGTTTATTTTGTTTAAGATATACGTAGATCATAAATCAAAGAAAACTGTGTGGATCTTCTCTTCTTAGGCTCCTAGTACATATTGAAGGCCCCTATCAGGTAGGACAATCCTTGTGAAGCTAAGGACGGTCACAGCAAAGCTAATATGAATAAATGCAAAGCTTCTCCATCACAAATAATGGAAGCCAGGATTTAAATAAACATTTATTTTTTCTTATCCTGTTGATATATGACAGAGTGCAGGTTGGGTCGGAGAGATTAGCTGCAGAATGAACTCAGTTTTGTTAAAAAAAAATACATGTTTAGCAATTATTTATTAAATAAATGAATAGAAGCAAAAATAAATGAATGTTCCAATTTTATCATTACCTAGCAGAGTACATGATTTCATAATCAAAATTGCTGTTTATAAAAAGAAGTGATATCAAATCTTTAATGCAATGTACAGACACTGAGAAGTTTTGTCCTGTTGCAAATTCATGTACTTGAGATAGAATAGATTAAGCTTAAACAAATGATCCTATCATATACCTACAAGGGCTGCCTAGAAAATTTTTGCTGAAGTTTGAATGGAGTATTGGTTTTCTTTTTTTTTAACTTTTATTAGCTACACTTTATTCACTTTGTATCCCCCCATTAACCCCTTTCTACTCCCCTCCTAATGCCACCTTCCTTCCCCCTTCTTCAAGCATGCCCCTCCCCAAGTCCACTGATAGGGGAGGTCCCCCTCTCCTTTCTTCTGATCTTAGTCTATGAAATCTCATCAGGAGTGGCTGCATTGTCATCTTCTGTGGCCTGGTAAGGCTGCTCCCTCCTCAGGGGGAGGTGATCAAAGAACAGGCCAATCAACTTATGTCAGAGGCAGTCCCTCTTCCCATTACTATGGAACCCACTTGGACACTGAACTGCCATTGGCTACATCTGTGCAGGGGTTCTAGGTTATCTCCATGCATGGTACTTGTTTGGAGTATGAGTCTCTGGAAAGACCCCTGTGTTCAAATTTTCTGGTTCTGTTGCTCTCCTTATGGAGTTCCTGTCCTCTCCAGATCTATTTCCCACTTCTTTCCTAAGATTCCATGCACTCTGCCCAACAGTTCGCCATAAGTCTCAGCATCTGCTTTGATAGTCTTCAGGACAGAGCCTTTCAGAGGCCCTCTTTATCTGACAGAGGGCTAATATCCAGTATATATAAAGAACTAAAGAAGCTGAAAAGCAGCAAACCAAGTAATCCAATTAAAAAATGGGGAACAGAGCTAAACAGAGATTTCTCGATAGAGAAATAGTGAATGGCAGAGAAACACTTAAAGAAATGTTCAACGTCATTAGCCATCAGGGAAATGCAAATCAAAATGACCCTGAGATTTCACCTTACACCCATCAGAATGGCCAAGATAAAAAACTCAAGTGACAACACATGCTGGAGAGGTTGTGGAGACAGGGGAACCCTCCTCCACTTCTGGTGGGAATATAAACTTGTACAACCACTCTGAAAATCAATCTGGCGCATTCTCAGACAACTAGGAATAATGCTTCCTCAAGATCCAGCCATACTACTCCTAGGCATATATCCAAAAGAATGCTGATTTTCTATGTGGGAAAATGTATCTTGAGGGAAAACTTTCCCAAAAGGGAAACTTTACAAATTTTCTTATATTATTTCAAGAGATAATTAACATTATAGAAACAACAGAAGTATACTGGGGTAGTAGGAGACGTAGAACTTTTGGCAGACAAAGGCATAAAATATTCATTAGATAATTTTTACTGAGTTTATCTCTGTGCTAAGATTAGAAATAGATTCAATGCTGTAAAGGAGGAAAAGTTAAATAAATTTTAAAAGAAAGAAAACATATTACTCCTATCCTTATGCAGTAGGCTTCTTCTAACCAAAGCATACATAATCAATAGGAATTTTACTGTACCTATCAAGGATTTGAATATAAATTAAAGTTAGCTAAAAGTAGGACCTAGTGAGGTGTTAAAAGTCAAGTTAAAGTTATTTCATACATTGTCTAATGATATCATTAGTTATCTAATTCAAATCACAAGTCAAATGATCAGAATGGCTACACCAAATTATCAAACTGCATCAATCTGCCTGCAGACTGACAGTAAAGAAAAGGGCACAGTCCTGAGAAATGTTAAATGATCCCTCAGGACTCTTCTTGCTTTTGAACAGAAATGGGGATACTGGTAAGACAAATTCTAATTTGTGGCCTTTCATTCAGGGGTCATAGTTCTTTCATAATTGAAACTTTCATTTAAGTGTTTAGCCATTTTACTGAATTGTGGTGTTATCATGACTGCTGAGTCTTGGGAAATCAGTTGACAAAAAGAACTGGAAAAGATACAGCTATGCGATGTCCTTTATCCTCTACTCCTCAGCTAAACACCAGAGAGCAGAAGAGTCACCACAATTGGTAAACAATTTTTGTCTGAATTATTGAAATATAGTAGTGGAGAAATAGTTAACGAGATCCACATAATGGCAAGTAGCAGTGCCATATTCTTATTAAGCACTGTCATAGAGGTAAGCTACTTACAGAAAGAATAACATGGAGAGAGTTACAATACTTAGAGCACAAGATTTCTGGTTACTATTAGAAAGTTACAGAGTTTAAGAATATAGAAATGAAAAGTTAGAGGAAATATAGTATAAATAGTATATATAGTATAAGAATAAAATAATATGATATATGAAATGATGTTTCTGTAATGTATGGGTAATTTTTTTATTGAAAGGAAAAGGGTAAAGTTTTAAATTCTAGAGAAAACTGGCACAACAGATTATTATCTGAACAGTAATGACTCTCTATCAGGGAAAATCATGGAAGAGAAGCTAATGATCCCGCTGACGCAGTGTTCTGGAAAAGATAAAACTGGAGACAGAAAGTACAGAGAAGTGATGGTCAATAGCCAGGAATGGAGGTGGGTTGATAGGTGGGACACAGAGACTTTCATGGGAATGAAGGCACACTGTATCATATCCTTCTGATGCATGCTCATTGTTATATGCTTGTCCAACACCAAGAAGGATGCCTGATGGAAGTGATAAACTCAGAAGATAGCACTATCACTGTCTAGAGGATATTTCCTTTGTGAAGCTCCCTGGTATGTAGAGAGGCAGCAATCTGTGAGAAAACTCATATCTTTCATTCTAGTTTTGTGAATTCAAACTGTTCCAAAACATAAAGTCTATTTTAAAAACCTAATGTAGCAATAAAAATCATACGTTGTAAGGAGAAAAAAACAACTTGAATCTTACATGACTGACCTGTTGATATTTGATCTCATTTCAGTTATATTAGAAATAAAAAGAAGACCACATAGGTTTGGGATAAATGGTAATTCATTAATGTAATTAAGTGTTCACTGCAAATGAAAGAAATAAATAATAATTTAATTAGAGATGCAAAAAAGATTATATCCTCTTTAGAAAATTTTATCAATATACGGTACAGTAATTTCAGGATTCTAAGAATTTAGGGAAATTACATCATGAATTTAGAGCAACCATCAATTATTTCTGAAAGAGAAACCATCAATTATTTCTTGGTATCCTAAATACCAAGAATTGCCCACACAAAGGTGGAGGAGCAATGTCTACTAAGAGCTAGGGCAGCAGAGCTGCCAATTACAAAGTATAATCTAGATCCCAAGTCTACTGAAATAATGGTACCACAGCAGCCCAGAGAACCTAACAAACCTTATACACTGCTGTAAAAACAATTTACTAACTGAGGATTGGGGGAGAGAAAACAGATCCAAGAGGGATAGACCATAGGTACATATATTGTGATAAAAAGTAACAAGCTAGTGAACATCAAAGGGGAGATGTCTGACAACTTCCTACCCTTTTATGGAAGCAAGCCCTGGGATTTAATCTAGACACTTCAATAATGAAAAAGATGCCATTTATTTGCTTAAATCAGAAAACTCACTCAGGAACAAATATGACCTCCTTTTACTGCTAAAAAATAAAATTAATTAAAAATTTTGGAAAACCCTTGCAGAGATAGAAGCTGAGGAGTCTTCACGTAAGTGGGAGCATTTAGAGAAGATGCTGAGGCAGTGAATTTTCTGCAGAATGTGTTATGTAATGACAAACTGCAAGGGAGAGAGAAGAGCAATTATCACTTCAATTAATTAGGGCCCTGTTGCCAGTCCCTTGTGAAAGATAATTCTTGATTAAAAGTGTCAGTATGTAAAAAATATTGACTGATATGGAAATACAGGAGTGTGAAATTTCAATTAATTGTAGCAAAAATTAGGCGGTAGTCACATTTACCAACAGACAGTCATGGTTTTCAGGAGTCTTGGGTATATAAACAGCTAAGAATTGACAATTGAAACATACACAGGGAGAGAATTAGTCTACTGGTGTTTTACCCCTCCCAGCAATTAGGTCCTTCAGCCTTTTATTTGTGTGTTTGCAATGCAGAAGTCAACATTAAAATAAGAGCAATTGCTCTATGGAGAAAGTCTTTTGGGAGCCTTTGTATAAAATGGAGACTAAATAATAGCACTACCACACTACCTGGTTTTGCCTTAATCAAAAGAAACGTCACGGACCTTTGATAAACACCTGTGAAATATTTTATGCCTCGGGAATTCTATACCCAGAAGCCTTTGCTGAAATATCTTCCACCTCTGTGCCTCACAAAAGCTCCTGCGGGACTTTTCATGCTCCATCACTTCCAGATATGAAGTGGACAAATTGGCTTCCTCCAGGCTGCTGGCCAACACAGTGGTTATGAGCCCCACCTCAGAGTCATTCTTCTAATGAGAGCTCTGTTTTTTCCATAAGGTAATTTTCTGAACTATGATTACAGGTGAGACTTAGCTCGGTACCGCTCTTCCCTTTCTCTTGGTCCCTGTTTTTGTCAGACTCAAGTGCCAAATTTTCAGTGGGAAGCCCTCTTTAAAATGTGCCTGTTGTACACCAAAGCAAAGCAAAACAAGCAAGGCTTCAAGATTGTTATTTCATCTTAGATGTGATGGAAATAGCTTCAGATGCAGACTTAGACCATGTTATTCAGTGTCAAAAAATAAATAAAACCCAATTTCTATTAAGTTTATAAAGAAAACATAATGAGTGCGTACCACATAGAGTAGACTTGAGGTATAGAAACAATATATTGAAAGAAAGAATTGATAAAAGTTGTAAAGTTTCGTAGAGGCCTGGCACAGAAACTCTTACTTCATGCTTTGCTTTTTACTTTGCTTTGCTGTGTGTGTGGGTGGTGGGGTCACTATTGTAACAGGAGACTGTCTTAGTTACAAATCAGAAATTTCCACTAATATGTAAATGTTTAGTCACAGAAAACATCCTATCAGGGTCATTTAAAAATAAAACCATCCTGGGACTGTGTCATCCATAGTACCCCTCCTTCAGAAGCATCAGGACTCAGCACACAGGGAAAGAGACTAGTGCTATCTGGGTCTACACATGTAAATACATAGCTGCCCATTTTATTGAAAGAATTTTAGAGAAACGTAGTTCTGAGGACAAAGCAAGAAAACAAAGAATTTATCTGGAAAACTTACTTTGGCCTTATGGCCACTTCTTTTCTTCTCCCTAAAATGAAGCCAAATATTGCAGTCCAAAAAATTCAATTAGGAAATGAGAGAGAAATTCTATTTATCTCATGTGAGTTGCGGCAAAAATCTCTTCCCTCCAAATGAGTTTCAAGGAAGGTACAAAGAACACCATCTAGTTCAACAATACAAATTTGTGTGTGCAATGTATTTGATTATCACTACTAATCAAATTGTTCTGTGCTTAGCATTTATGAAATGTAGAAAAAATTAGTCTTCAGCTAACTCTATAGATAACTGACTCACCCCTAAAAAGAGCCCTTGAAGAGTTAATAAATCAGCAGATAAGAGGCTCATCTTCCTCCAGTTTATTGGTTTGATAAGGAAAAGCATATCTGCTTTATTAAAATGGGAATTGTCTTCTTGACCAAGAGTGAACCATAGCCTCACGAATGATCATTAGAGCATTCCTATTCCTCGTGCTTACTGAATAAGTCTGTCCCCTGGGGTCACCATAATGTGTGAATATTTACAGCAATTCTAACCCAATCTACCCCCCTTAGAACTGAAGACAATTCCATCACTCTTACTGAATCCTCCCTGAGGGACTGGGAAAAGGAAGAAGAAGGGGAACAGGTATTTGTCCGTGTGCTTCCCAGTATCAACCTAGACACCATGCAGAGAGAAGCACAGAGGTGCTTTGGAATCAAAAGGATTTTATGGTCTGGGAAAACATCTGTGAGAGAAAATAAAAAAAAAAAGAAGGACCACCGAAGGTGAAGAAACTGAAACAAGGCTTACAAAGGTCCTTCACAGGCTAAGTCTAAGGATGTAGCTATGGGAAGGTCACTGAGCTGTACGTAAACAAACTGGTATGCAGAAGACAGACACTGTTACCCACGACTGTTCTGAATTGTTGTTCATTGCTTACACTGGAAGCTATCCGAGAAATTGAAAGGGTTTGGACCACACCAATCACTCTGACTGGATCTTTACAGTCTATAAAGGGAGACAGAGCTTTCATGATAAAGTCCTATAGGAACATTTCACGGCGGAACATTCTATCTGCTCTCTCTCTCTCTTTCTCTTTCTCTCTCCAATGTCTGGTAAGTTCTAAAGCACCCTTTTACTATTAACGTAGACTCCACTATTGCCCACTCTGGGATCATATCAGACACCTACTAAAATCTACGTTCCTGAGAGTTTTCTTGCTGTCTCATAAGCTTTTCAAAAGAACAGAGTATTCTAGGTATTCAGACTATGAATTTATCTCTTTAAAAAGCCTCAGAGGATAGTAGCAATCTAGCCAGTTCTCAGAATCCTGTCATTCAAGCACAGACTATGAATGCTGACTGTTGAAAACCTGTGTTCCTGTGTGCCTAGAGGTCACCACCCAAGGGCAAGTGGATTCCTAGACTCCAAAACAAAAACCCTGCCTTCCTGAGCCAAAAGAAAGCAAAACACTTCAGAATACAACCCCCTACCACACTTCAATTATTCACTTTCATTTATCTTGCAAATACAGATGTTCAGCTTTACTGTTACATTGTTCCACGTACTAGACATCTGAACCTAAGCTAGTGTGTAGCCTAGGAAGATTTTTTATACAATAAAATAGAAAGGGACTATGAATATTTATGGAGTTATAAACATCTATGCAAAAAATTTTGTTAGAAAGTCAGTTGGCCATTTTAAAAACTCTATCTCATCACTTCTCAGCCTTTTGCTTAAGATTAAGTATAAAAATCAAATCTTCTTATTACCGATGTATTGTAAATGCCATGCTTTTTGTTACTAATAAAAATATGTCCATTGTTCTTCTATTTTTCTTTAAACTGAAATTTTAGCTCTAATTATTATTTTACGATCAGTACCAGATTAAGTCAACTAAATTTGACAAGTATTTTAATTTTTCAAATACTTTATCCAGGAGAACAATTTAGTCAAACCCATAGAATGCTTTAAAATAGTAACATTGTTTTTTCCTTCTAAAACACATCACAGTGACTATTAAACACCAATGCCATATTATTACTACATTGATTCTGAATATAAATAAAATCTGTTTATTGTAATGATAACATCACTGATAAATTAAATGAAAGGGAAGAAATAGAGAGGGGGAAGAAAATGGTGAGAAAGAACACATTGGCTAGTATTTGTTTAGCATTTACTCTGACTGGGTCAGGATGCTAAGCTACTGTGAGTTCTGTCTTTGCAGATCAAAAATAAAGAAATGGCGAGTCAAGACCCAGCAGGGAAGAGAGGCTTTATCAGTGATAGATTGTCTCACTGTATCAGTGATGGGAAGGTCCATTCCCATCACTGGAGAATTTTTAAAAAGAGAATGACATGTTCTGTTCTGCACTATAGAAAGGGTACTCTGGCAGTGAGAGAAGGAGGTGCAGCGCAGAGAGACTGAAGAGTGGTGGGCCAGTTCAAACATCATAATAAAAATCTGAAAATTCTTTGTCTATGGAGATTTGGGGGAGGAGTTCTGGAGACACCTCAGAGAGAGCACACTGGTCTCCCTTGCCACTAAAGTAGAAGAACCTGTAGAATTTGGAGTGAGAAAGAAAGAAAAGGTGTTCTCAGCATATCAGCCTCATGTCAATTTGTTGGGTCATGAGTGATTAATAAAAATATGCTCATTAAAGTAGAGGAAGAGTAAAATGTTTAGCCATTTCCAGCAAGAAACTCTCCTCATTCTAAAGACAGAGGACTTCAAATTTTTAAGTCCGCAGACCAGAGTAAATAGATTATTCTACTAGATTCTACTGGAAGTACCTCAGTGCAAGCTCTCTGTCTCCCATAAAGATATTTCACAATCATATTAAGCATGAAAGGTCTGAATACTTACATAGGAAAATAGAGCTTTCTAGACCTCTGCATAGTAAACAGCACTTAAAATACTTAGGAAACAGAAAATATTTCTGTAATATTGTTGTTTAAACTATGTTAACTAACCTTCATCTTATTTTTATCTTCAAATTGAAAATTAAAGTGTCTTCTAAGCTTTAAACAATGAGCTCCTCATAACCAAACAGAGTACTTTCTGCCTTTGAACACCAGAGGGCATCATTAGGCGTATTAACGTTGGCTAGAGGGAGAAGGGTTGAGGGGGAAAGAATTCCATTACTAATGACAGAAACTGATTCTTATAGTATACCCTTATCTACCATGAAACATTACCATGGTAACAGCAGCAGCTAAGATGATTGTAGATTTAGGTCATAGTATAAAAGGAACTCGAGTATGTGAGAAGAAAAAAGAAAATAAAATGAAGACAAGAATAGATAGTGTAGAAGCTATAACTTCCCTGCCTCCTCCCCAGCTGATAGCAGTTCACAAAGTCACATGTGCCTTGCAAAGCAGAGGTCAACAATAAAGTCTGATCAAAATTAAAGGAGGTCATTGAAACTCAGATCCAGAATGTCAGAAGAAAAAATTATAGAGAGTAACTCATTCACCAAAATACAACAAAGAGACAGCCAGAATGGACATTGACTTGTGCACTTTCTCGTGCAGTACCCATGTTTCACATTGGGAAAGTCCATTTATCTACTTATCATGGGTTCAGCTGGAAGACATCAGACCTCTACTTTATTCTGAGAGGTAGATGTAGCACCTGGCAAAATGCCTGGCAGTCTTAATGCCTTTGATTTCTTCCACCAGGGATAATAACTAACTAAATAGAGTAAGCATGTTGTGCCAACTAAAAATCCAGTTGGCACTGACTCTTTTTCACTCGGATGTAGGGGATCTAATCAGAAAAGGCAGAGTTGAACTAAATGGATGGAGAGAGCATGATTGAAACTGAATATTACAGTGCTTTCCCTGAACACAGCAAAATACCAGATATGCCTCTCTATACAGTCAATTAGCACAGTACTGGAGTAAAGCGCTGGGAGTCCAGCAGGATGTTTTGCATGTTGGGGCTGCAACATACTAGCTATGTGATTTTGGGGTCATCACAGAGTCTCTATAACTGCAGGTTTCCTTCACTGTAAAATCAAGAAAATAGCATCTGGATTGTTGCAATGAGTAAATGGATTCATATTTACTCATTCAACAAAGATTTATTAAGTTCCTGACATGTGCTTGACACTATTTAAAACTGTAAGGATTTGCAGCAAGACAGATAATATAATGCATGTAAGCTGCTTAGGAAAGCATCAGGGATTTAGCATAAAGTTTGAAAGTGCCTAAGGAAAGATGACCTGCTTCCCATGATCTACCCCCCCTCACACATACACACACAGAGAGGAGAATGCATATACACAAGTACATATTATTACACTACAAGAGAATATAGCAGGATGTAGGATGTGCAGACAGTACCCTTGCATTGCTGACCCCTAATGAAAGGTGTTGAATCATCTATCTGCTCAGTGAAACAAAGGAAACAGAGCACAAACATATGATAAAGGTGATGGACAGTTGTTACTAGTCACAAGGAGAATTTTAACAGGGTTTTATACATATGAGTCCTTGTGAGGACTAGCATGGAGATCAAAAATAATACACCAGTGGAAATGTAACTTTTATGAAGAAAACCATTCCTTCAAGGAAACTCTGTGACATCTTGTTTGTCAGTCTAATTAAGTAAAAGGAAGATCAGATGAAAAAGGCTCTCTGGGTAGTTATAGGGGGAGATACTTAGGATCATTTTTTCACATAGTGATATATCAAAACCACTGTCAGCAGCTGAGTCTGAACCACACTCTATTAAGGTCATTTATACAGAATCCCTTATGCTTTCTTTTCCTTTTTCTTTCTCCCATTTTCTCTTTTCCACTCCTGCATTCTGTTCTGAATTGTCTTCTTCCTTCTTCTTTTTCTTCTTCTTCTTTGTCTTCTTCTTCTTCATTTCATTTCCTCCTTCTTCACCTCCTTCTACTTTATCCGTTGCTGTTGATCTTGAAGACACATGTCTTCTCATCAGTCAGCTTAGTCTAAATTGACCACTGGGCATTCACACTTTAGTTCTCTTCTTGCCAGCCATCGGGGTACCCAACTCTAAGATGCCCAAGCCCTCACTGCCCTTAGTCATGGGGATGGGCTATTATAGATTGAAATTGGGAAATTGTCCCTGGCTTGGGAGTGTGTGTGTGTGTGTGTGTGTGTGTGTGTGTGTGTGTGTAAACAAAGAGATAAGTCACTTTTAGAGCAATTTGTTATTTTTGTTTTTAAAGACAGCACTTTAGCACACACCCCTTCCATGGCTGCCTGTGGAAGCTCATTATAGGAAGATAGTCACCTATATATTAACTGGTAGTCTATTCCACAGCTGCCTTCTGAAGCCAGTTGAGAGCTGCAAACATGTTTTCTGGGTCCTCATGCACTTGAACTATAATGGGGATAATGCAATCCAACTACTTTCTTCCTCCAGTTCCCCTCCAGGCACCCTCAGGCACACTTACATAAGCACACATCATTTCTCCTTTTATAGGATGACAAAACATCTGTCAGGCAGCCTACTCTTACTTTCAGTCCTACTACTCAACTTTCCCCTATGTCCAGTCCACTATATTAGCAGAACTTTCAAGCAATACACAAACCTGGGGTGAGGTTCCTGATATTTGGAGGGGGGGGCTAGTTGGTATTTTTAAACTTCTTTGACAATGTTATTTCATGTTATAAATTCCATAGAGTGGATGTGAAGTTGTTTACCAATTATATTGCCAAAACTTCAACACATTATTAATGACAAGGTGACAATCTGAGCTCCTCTGGCTCTAACATGACTTCTTTGTCATTTTCTAAGGAAAAGCTATAACATTGTTGGCACAAAGATCTCTCAACAATTGACCACAGTCTCAAAAGTACATTTTCTCAATTGCAGCCCAATACAGTTCTCAGCATGAAAGTGTGTCTTGACTAAAACAACTGGTTTTATTCCTACAGTCACGATTGTCCTTGCAATATTCTTCAAGACGACCCAGGAATGCCTGATTATGAGAGCATTCTATTTAACTGTATCAAGAGCTCTGTTATTGCTTAGCAATGAAAAGAAAATATCCACCCTATACTTATCGGGGCAGCTTATATTTATGCACCTGATTGCCTGTAGAAAACACTGTGAACGCCTTTGCCCCACAATCCAGAGTTGGTTAACATGGAGTTTATGAGCTCAGCTGATTCTTTGAGGGAAGCCCTCTGAATTTAGGAGTGTGCCAGTTGCAAGAAAGAGGAGGAAGTTGCAGGCCACTCCAGCACTCCACCATAAGACTGCTCTGTGCAGGTTGGGGAAAAGCTGCGACTAGTTGTGCTGGGGGGCCAAGACACCCAGTGTTGGGGCAGGAAAATCACCTCCAGCTGCACCTCAGGAGTGCCCACCTGTCTCAACTGCACGAGCACAGCCTCCCCACCACACTCCAAATTTCCAAGATCTGTCTGATTGTCATAGGGTTTCTCTAGAGAGTAGGAGCAGCTCTCCTCTCCACTCAGCTGGGTCGAGGCAAAAAGCCTTGGCAAACATGGCCAAGGCTGCAGATGCTGGGGGAATGCTCAAAGGTGTCTGGGCGCTGGAGCACTAATGCTAATGCGTGAATAGCAGAGCTTTGGGATGTGGGTTTGTGTCACCAGTCGCTTGTGCCACGGAGACTGAACGTCGTAAGATTTCCATATACCCACTGCCACCCAGCGCAAAATAAAGAGCAAGAAAAGCAAAACTAGACAAGAAGAAAAGAAAAGAAAGGAGTAGAGAGGAATGTAAGGTCAGTGTGGGAGATTCCGGACCTGGCATATAGGAGCAAGGGTCTTCCCGCGGTGGGAGGCTTTGGAGCAGTGGGATTGAAGGAACAGGCTTGCAGGGACTGTGAAGTGACACAAGGACATGAGAGGGCAGCTTGGGTGATGTGTCAGCGGGCAATTCTGCTCGCCTTAAGCGTCTCCGTCCATCTCTCTGCCCTCCTCCCACCTCTTGGCAGTGAGTGATTCTCTCCGCGGGTATTTGCACACAAGCTCCTGAGTCCGCATCGCAGAAAGGGACTCAAAGACCAGGCGACCCTCCGTTGGACTATTTTGTGACTCAGAGGAGCCTTGGGGGCACAGAAGGACCAGAGAAAGAAAGGGAGCCACGCATATTGAAGGGCAGAGGCAGAGTGTATCCCTTCCCCACCCCTGGTAGCTGTCAATAATTTGGATGAATTCTTACCCCTGGAGCACTCTGCAAAACAAGCTTCCCTGCCAGCTAGGCTTGTGGAATTCCAGGGCCATGGATGGGTGAAGCGCACAGGTGGAATTTCTGTTTTTGTTTTGTTTTGTTTTGTTTTGTTTACTCTGCACCTGGGTTTAGACCGCACCTCAGAGGCTCCCAGAGCCACAAGTTAGTGGTGACAGCCCAGCTCCGCAGGTGCCAGTAGCAAAGGTCATTTGCGGCACAGCTATCCTCACCTATGACCTGAAGTGTGGTCCAGTACCCACCATGAGTTAGGTCAGGCTCTGGCAGCATCTGAGACCTCACCAGCTCCCGGCTGGAGCTTTTTCCTCAGCCACAGTGGGCATTCAGCCTTCTGCACCCGCAGAGGAAAACCGGCTTGCAGGGGGCTCTCTTCTCTTTCTTCCTGGGAATCTTCCCAAACCTATCCCCCACCCCACCCCACCCCAGCCCTTTTACCAAGGTCCGGGGACCTCAGCACCAAGCCTGTCTCCCGCAAGTGAAGGTTCTCTCCGGAGGCAGAGTCAGAGGACGGTGTGGAGTGGGGGCGAGAGGAGCCTCCACCCTAAATGCTCAGACCCTACGGGGCTAGATCGAAGAGGGATTGAGCAGGGGAGACCGAGCTCTACTTGCCTTTCCCATAGCAGCATCTGGAATGTTGGGGGGGGGGAGGTGAAGAGGAAGGAGGAGGGTCGGTGACAGCAGAGGGGACGGCAGCTCAAAGCCAGAGCCATGCGGGGTAGCGCCGCTCACAGGCGGCTGTCACCACGTTCCCCTGGACTGAGCGACCCCGGTGGTTCCGCTGCCCCAGCCCTGAAGCCCCCCTTCTTTCAGACCCGCCAAGGTATGTGTCTTCTCCTGTCAGCCGCAGATGCCAAAGTTTCCATTGGAAAACCTGCACGTGTCAGGGACCGCCAAGCAATCTCTCCAAACCCAGACCCTCTGCGGCCAGGGTTGGGTGATTGAAAGGAGCAGCAGGGTGCCGGGGCCCTTGGCGGACGGTTGGAGAACCAGGCGGTAATAGCAGTGTCTTTACCTGTCGCTGACTCAGTGGTCCGGGCTCTGCTCTGGAGGAGTCTGGCCGAACCGAGGAGCCTTTGGCGGGCTCAGGTTGAACCCGCTCCGGTGCGAGCCTCACGGCTTAAGAGTCCTCAGCTGGCCGCCTGCTCGCCTTCTCCCTGGATCTTGCGAGAGAAAAGCAAAAGATTAGTTGTCGCCGCCGCACTTGCACTTTGACAAGGGAGGGGGAGCGGAGGAGGGAGACTGCGGACCCCAAGTCTCCGGGAAGGCTTCGAGGGGCGCTTTACGTGGATCCTCTCACTTAGCTGGGCTGGGACCCAGTAGGCTGTTCAGACCGGAGTTAAATTGACTCTGCCACCACCCTGAACATCACACCCCCCAAAGACAGGCAAATAAGACTTTCAAACCTGGCTTTCAGGGAGACGACTGTGGACACCGAAATAGAAAGGAGACCTGGATAAGGCGAAGAGCTGGGCGGGATGCATTTCTTCACCCGAGTGTCAGGAAGTAGTAATTAGTGTCTGGGAGCCTCGCTCCGCCACTTCTCCCAGCGCCTCTGGCGATTTCCTAGTGGGATCTGCGACTTCAGGGCTCTGGCCAAGCTCGCACCGCAGGCTGGCGTGTGCGTGTGTGCGTGTGCGCGCTTGTGCGTGTGTGTGTGTGTGTGTGTGTGTGTGTGTGTGTGTGTGTGTGTGCCCCCGCCTGCCTGCTCCCAGGAACGGGTCTCCGCTCCCTCACCCGCTGTGTGTAGCAGCAGAGTGAGAGTGGTGTCTCTATTTGTGCGTTTGTGTTCGATTAGCGGCAATGGGCGGACAGTTTCTGGAGAGAGCATTTACAATTTTCTTTCCATCTGACAGGATTAGTTGCCGTGGAAGGGGCTCCTCCAATGAAATCTTCCCTGCGCTCTGATTTGGCGGTTCTTCCGTGCAAATATGACAGCTTTCTCTCCCAGCTCTTTTCTACGTCTCTCCATGTCCATCCCCGGAGCCCACCTCTCCATCTGCAGTTTTTACACCTCAACCTTTGCAATCACCACGACCACCCCTAAGCCCCATGCCAGCAAGTGCCCGGTTGCTACAAAGGTGACAGGGCGCTTTTGGAAGAAGGCTTGTTGACTGCAGGAGACATTTAAGCCCGTGTTTCCAGGTGGGGACAATGCTAGAATAAATGCAGTGTACTAGTCATGGTGAAGTGCTCAGACTGTTTATCTCTTTGGATGTTGACTAATGTATTAGAAAAAACACTAATTTTTGTTTATCTGTCTTTGCTCTTTTTCCCCACACAAGTCAATGTTTATGCTTTCCATCAACTAAGGGGAAGTACTAGTCCACCGAAATTTGTTGGGAGGCAGATTAGGTGCCTATGGAGAAAACAAATGATATGAACTTTCTGTCTGCAGAGCATGGACTACTTTTAATTTTATTAATAAAAATTTATTTATCCAAAATTTAGCCATTATTTTAAAGTATAGACTTTGATAATATGCTGGTGTGATTATTCTGAAGTGTGCTTGAGGATAACACTTACTTTTTATAAGGAATGCTGTATATGATGACATAAATATGTGTCACATGATGTGGTTTTTTATTTTCAAATACAATTAAAGAAGAAATAGTTGAAACCTTAAGCTAAATAACAAATAATGGGACATATCACCTTTTGATTACAGAAACAGAGAAATTGCTGTTTATTATGAGTAAGATTCAGCTCAGTCTTGTTACCCTTTCTTTGGCCGGATGCTGAAGAGCACACAGAATGATGAAGCCATGGTTCCTTTACTACCTAAGTTTCTCATCTTTGAGAAGAAACAGCATACAAAGCTCTTGCACAGACAAAGGTTGACCATAAAGATGATAAATATACACCAATATAAAATTCATTGGTAAATGAAAATTCTGCAGCTGTGTCTAAGCAGGAGTGACACAAATTCAATTTTGCTTGATTAAAGCAATCCTTGTACAAAGGACGGCAATGCTACAGCTCTGCCCTCTATGGCCATGCAGGCGTTCCTCCAGGAGCACTGTTTAAGAAAGGCAGTTATGCACATCATTATCCTCAGCCTCCCCCAGCACTAGGTTTCTGGTAGCAAATATCTGTTTTTTGTTTGTTTTGTTTTGTTTTAATTTTCTCCATCAGGTACTCTGGAAAATAAGTTCACAATCATTCCATTTGACATTATCTCTACAAAGCCTTTAGAAACCCCCATTGTCATAATGTGCCTGAGGGTTTTTTTTATGTACATATATGCATGCTTACACACACACAAACAAACACACACACTGAAACTGGGGGAAAAAAGAAATACTGAATTCTTGGCCAGTAACAAGTAAGAAAACCCAGTCATTTATTGTGGTTCTGTTTTTTGTTTTTGTTTTTTTCCATCATGAATGCTTTTTTCCTAAAAGGATCTACCTATTCCACGAAGGGAAATAAATAGCAAGCAAAGACTCACAACTGTATCAGGCTTTTGTGAGGAGCTGCAAACAGAAGTAGCACTTTCAGTAAGCTCAAGCATGCCCATTTCTTCTCTTAAGTCATTACTGAAAGCAACTTTAGTGTGTATACTTGTATCTCTGTCACTTATTGTGTGATGTGGAGAAATTACTTAACTACTCTGAATGTCAACATTTTAGGCTATAGAGTGGGTTCGTTGATATCTTCTAGATTTGTGTCAAATAGAACAGTAGAAATAATTAATTGCTGCAAAGTTCTCAAGAGATTTATTATTTTTTTTTGCATAAGAAAATTTAACTAGGCTTGCAAAGTGTCAGTTAAGATTTAAGGATTCTGATTCCTGGGTCATGCCTGTGACCTCCTTGAAAGTGTTTATCAGGGAGCATTGCCAACATAACCAATGATGCTATCCACCAGCGTGATGCAAGATGCATGTTAAACATAATACATCATCACACTGGCCCCAGGGAGCCTCAGTCTTTCCCCCTTCTAGTTTCTTTCTGTACAGGAAATCATCATGTATTTTCTGAGCATTTTATTTTCATCTCTTAAGCAAGTTCACTTCCTGAGATAAAAGAGAGTTCCTTCACTCCAGGAATATAGCGTTTGCATTTATTAGTAACTCTTGGTGTGGAACATTTTCAAAAGTGCTTTTTAAAGACTTTGTAGAATGCATCTGTGGGCTTTCCTTTATCTGCATGACTATTTTCCACCTCAAAGCACTCTAATAAATTAGTAATTTCCACTTGTGAAGACAAACTTCATTATGTACCTCCTTATAACACCAGGGATAGGGATAGGTGTGCAATGAAGAGCACCAATGCCTGGAGGGTGAGAAAGCTCACGTTTGAATAAGACTATAAATAAGGTCACCAGTAATATAAGAAGAAGGGATCGGATTGAGTCTCAGTTCTGGGGATGTTGATTTCAGTGCAAGACTTAAGCAATTACATGCACAAATCTGCATCCTCTCGTTGTTAGTGGATGAAGAAGATGATGAGTTGAGCTCTGGCATTTTCCCGGTGGAATGGCAGCCATACTATTTGCCCCCCCCACCGCCTTTTTATTTTCGACGACATGAAAAAATACAAGGGAAGACTTTACCTATGGGAGGAAAATGAACCAGAGTATATCTTGTGGTCCCCAGTCTCTCACTCATACTGCTATTCCACGAGGTGAACATGGGACCACTCAGCTTAGAAGTTGAGGAAAAACATCCTAATCCCTTGGATGTACACCTAAGAAACTTATCTTTTCCATGCTTCAGTTTGGAACATAACATTCGTGGGTTCAAAGTGGATCTTCTGGTGACAGCCACCTCTTGAAATAGGCTTTTCAGTAACTCTTGTTTTAAAATCTTAATAACAGCCCCACAATAGGCATGCCATTCTTCTCAGAGTTATTTATTTTTCCTACAAACCCTTCCAGAGAGTAATTTAAAAGCTTCTATTCTTCAGCTAGAAAAGATGATGTCCTTTTCTCATCCTTTTGCATAGCCGGCAACAGAAGTGTTCACACACAAATGGGACTGATTCCGAGTGACAGTGTTTACTGACAGTCTGACAAACAATGCTCTGTTATTTTTTTCCTATTCCTTGAAGTTTGGCACCACAGATGTTTTAAACTCATCCTGTCTTAGCCTTGATAGTGTTATCCAAAGCCTGAAAACATTTACTGCTGCTGAGTCTAAAATATTTAAAATATAGTGTTCTGTTCCAAAGAGAAAATATTAAGAAGAAGGAAATGGTGGGGGGTGGGGGTGCACCATGCTTCAAAATGTTAAGCAGCTGCTGAAAATTCAGTGTTCAGACAGAAACGTACAGGTGGGGTGCATGGCTGCTCAGAGGAGCATTTAGTCTGTATGCAAACCTTCCAGCAGGAGACAAAGCTGAAGACCCACTTAGAAAGGTAATCCCCGAAGACAGGGGCAGAGGAGCTCCAAATGCATACATTTCCAAGCATAGTTTTTGACAAGCAATTTAAATTCCTCTTCCTGAAGTCTAAATTGGATGCTGGAATTTCAGGTAGAGCTAAGATTCTAAGGAATTCAAAGGGGAGATTCCTGCTCTTGTGTTATGCACAAGGAAGATGCCTCGATGATTTGAATCAGTCGCTTTATACAGGAAAGAGTCTTCCAATAATACTTAACACTAACTTAGTCTACAGGGGCCCCTCCTTCCTGTAGAATTTTGAGCTAGCTAATCTCTTACTCATGGGAGCACATAGATTTTCTCAGCTCATATAACAGACAAATTTCCTAAATTGGCCATGGGCCATCAAGGGAAAACTTGAGATGCTAATCCAGGAGAAAGGGACATGTTTAGGGACCACACAGTATGAGAAATCTTCCTCACTAAACTGAGTGACTGAGATGGCTTTCACAGAGAAAAGCACATTTTGCAAAGTTAGACTCAGCTGAGTCTACTCAGTAATACTACCACATGCAGATCTTTTCAGTGCAGGGACACTCTTTCACCTAGTAGAGTGCCTAAGGAAACAATCACTAAGGCATGCCCTGATTTACTGTGCCAAAAGAGTCAGGCTGAACATGTTCTTTCTTCCTCATTTAATCCACAAGGTGACTGCATCTGTTGATTAAGAACCTCATTCGTAAGAGGTCTCAAGGGCAACATTTTATAAATCTCCAGAGAAGGGGATGAAGCAGCCCTAGGGCAATGCGTGTGCCCAATCTCTACGTCTTCCTTCATTGACAAACGTTACCTGAGTAAGAGAGTTAATTATAAAAGGATGCTGGATAAACATGTATTGGTAATCATTGAAGGTCTTCAGCGATTACTTCTCAGCAACTACCCTGAGAACTCCACAGCAGCAGACAGGATGTACTCTTGTGTTATTGATGCCAGATACGGGATACACAATGTCTATGGCTTGGTGGAAAATATTTCTTATTGAACAAGTTTTGTATAGACAAGATGCTATTGATATGCTTTGCTTCAACAGTGCTATGAAGTGCAATGAGCTGGTCTGAGAATATCAGATGGAATCTCTGGGAAAAAGTCTTTTGCAGAAGCTTGCCACAACTGGATTTAAGGTATTGACACTAAGTTTAACAAAATATTGAATAACATTCAGTAATTTCTTACATATCAATGATATGAAACCATCAACAGTTTTTAGATCCAACTGAAAAGAAATGAAAAAATAGGAACCTTAGATAAAATACTTCATTTAATACATAGAGGTTGCAGAAAGAGGCCATGCCACTTGTACATCAAGAAGCTGATTCTAGGGATGACATCTAATACATATATTTGTGTGTGTGTGTGTTTGTGTGTGTGTGTGTGTGTGTGTGAAAGCTTGAAATAAGTGTGATCTTATTGAAGTCAAAAGAACATTTAAATATTCAAATTATTATTCAATAAAGTAGCCAAAGTTTGAGACATTGTCAGTAGCCAATGTCAGCAAATCTCAGGCTCATGTTTTATAGCAGTCAGAGAGGACAAGTAAAATACTGTTCATTGAGTACTGTGGTCTAATTTCCAGTGACTTAGTAATGATGTCAAGGATAGGAAAGGCACTTCTGCACTCTCTACACAAGGCACTTTGCTTTAGGGTATATTTTTTGTCTTTTCTATATGACTCTTTTGTTTATCAACTTTACAGTTTTGTGTTTTAGAACTAAAAAGCTGACTACTTATTTAGCAATGAGGGTTTCAACACAAGAGTGTTTCTGTAATTTCTTGAAAAAAAAAACAATTAGGTATGTCTGTTATAGTTTGTTCTAATTATATAATGGCAGTGGGGATGGGAGCAAAATAACTAAGAACTGGAGTAGTTGTTCACAGAATGAACTAAAATGTTAGAAGAAGTCTATCTTAGAACGTCATCCGTACCTCCCCTTTGCCTGATTATCCCTGAGAATATTCTATTTAGTTTCTCTTCATTTTGTCCCAGAGTTAACTAACAGTCATACATGAAAGAATGAAAATAAAAAGGACTAGAAATGTAAGGTAAAAGTGGTAGATGAGCCACTCAGTTTCTAAGAACATCGGTGCTGGGCACAATTTTATGCCAACATGTCGATATCAGTGCCTGTTCAACATCAGAGAAGAAATAAGGAAGGAAGTCTACAAAAGCTTGCTTAGGGCTAACCTGCAATTTTCCTTTTCAAATTCTCACTCTTTTCATTCAAGTTACTTCCTTATTAAAAATAATATTTATCATAAAACTATTAACAACTATGGTTGGATATTAGGGAATTCTGTTTAGGCAGAAAACGAATATTGTATCCCAAGTCATGCCATAAATACTGTCTCATTCCCTTTGTTTACTTTTATGTTCAACAGCTCTTGTATAAACTATGAATTTTAGTTACCGTTTATTCTTGACCAACCATCAATGAATAAGAATGAAATTCTTACTCTGGAACAGAGGATTACCTTGGCTTTTGTCACAGAAAGTACTTCAACAATTCCTTGTCCCTGGGTCCTAAAATCATCAACAATTTTAAAAATTATTTTTAATATTATTATTTTTTACTATTTATTCACTTTGTATCCTGGCTGTGGCCCTCTCCCTTGTCTCCTCCCAATCCTACCCTCCCTCCGATCTTCTTCCCTTATGTCCCTCCCCCTGTCCACTGATAGGGGAGGTCCTTTTCTCCTTCTATCTGACCCTAGAATGTCAGATCTCGTCAGGACTGGCTGCATCATCTTACTCTGTGTCCTGGCAAGGCTTCTCCACCCCCAGGGAATGGTGATCAGAAAGCCCGCCTCTGAGTTCAGGCCAGAGACAGCCCCTGTTCCCCTTACTAGGGAACCCACTTGGAGTCTGAGTCTATGGGCTACACCTGAGCAGGGATTTTAAGTCCTTTCCATGCATGGTCCTTGGTTGGGCTATCAGTCTCTGCATGGACCCCAGGGTCTAGGTTTTGGCTCTGTTGGTCTCCTTTTGGAGCTCCTGTCCCCTCCAGGTTTTCCTCTCTCTCCATTCTTTCATAACAAGTGCAGCTATGTCTAAATGCAGATGATACTAAAACAACATAAATTAATACACTAAAATCTATGTATTCATAGGAGGAAATCAGTTTTCCTTTCTCATCACTTAATTTGGAAATGGTTCCCAATCGTTACTGGAAAATTAGCATTCACTCATGACCAAATGCTCAAATGTTTCTCATTTCTAAGAGGTGTTGTATAGGTACCAGGTAATATCAGCCATAAGTTCTGACCTTGTACTTGTTGATGGTTATATTATCTATTCTTAACTTATTGTTGAACAGTATCTTGACCCAAATCAGGTCTTTAATTTGGGGCGTGGTCACTAGACCCAGGCTGTAAGCACATGGGCTCTTTTCCCAATGGCCAAGCCAGTTTTGTGTATGTTCATTGAATTTCAACTTTGTATGATGTAGGTACTTGCTTATAACTTGGCAATTTTCAAGTAGAAAACATTTTTCAAGATCCCACTATAAACATGATAATTGTCATGGAAGACTTCTAAAACTCATGACAGGCTAAAAGTGGTATTGATCTTGAGTTTAACATTTGGGCCTTTAAATTATTTCATATGTTAACATAAATACTTTATTCATAAGTTTTTTCTTTTTATTATTATTATTTATTACAATTTGTTCTTTTTGTGTCCTGACTGTGGCCCCCTCCCTCATCTCCTCCCAATCCCACCCTCCTACCCTCTTCTTCTCCTGTGCCTCTCCTCTTCTATCTGACCCTAGCCTATCATGATTAATTTATCTTACTTTCTGTATATTGGTGTTTTGCCTATATGTCTGTGTATCATGGGCATGAAGTGCCACTGGAGTCCAAAAGAAGTCATCAGATCAACTGGAGCTACAGACAGTTACAGATAGTTATATCTTGTGGGTGCTGGAAACTGAACCCAGGTCTTCTAGGACAGCAGTGAGTTAAGTGGCCTGAACCACCTCTTTGGCCCTCAATTATTCACAAATATTTTAAAAATCTCATGCTTCTACATCTTCTTTTTACTATGACATGACTCTGTTTGAAATGTGAGAATCAACAAAATTTCTTATTTTATTCTTTTTCCTAATAGAATTTATAATTTATAACTTTTGTTTATAAGCTGGAGTTATACATAGTGAATGTACCTTTGAATTAAAAAGTGTTGAACTAAAAGATAAACAAAAATGATAAAAATAGAAATATATTTAAATCATTGTATCATTTCATCAGAAAGAAAGAGAATAGAAGAGAGATACACACAAAAAGACAAAGATAAATAGATATAGAAAGAGAGAAATAGAGAGATATAGATATAGAAAAAGAGAGATAGAGATATATAGAAACAGAGAAATAGAGAGATATAGAAACAGATAGATAGATAGATAGATAGATAGATAGATAGATAGATAGATAGATAGATAGACAGACAGACAATAGTGTGATGGGAAGAAATTAGTGGAAAGGCAACCTACCAAGAAATATTTGATGCTCTGGTGAAGCTGTTGCTCATGACCCATAAAACACCACTGGGAAACTTCCTCTACATCAACCCCGAAGTACACCCACAGAAGGTACAAGCAAAGAAACTAAGAGCTGTAAAGGAAAGATAATGAGCCATTGCTGCTTTGTGTTCCTTCGTTAAGCTTCTGAAAACTATAGCATGGCTCTCATACTAAAGTTAAAGTTTAATCTGCTCAAATGCACTCCATAAGCCCATTGTGCATTTTGCTTTTAGAAAAAGTAGGCACTGAAAATAAAATAGTTATGAAAATGCATCTATGTCTTTCTCTTTGCTTACTTTCTCCCCTGTGTAGTGGCACTTCAACTTCTTTAGAAACCTGATAACACAAAGGAAAAGAATGTACTCAAAATAGTCTGGGTGTGTTGTGACAGGGTTGAGGAGAGAATTGAAATGTTTGGCAGGTTAGCCACTGAGGATAAGGGTCAGAATCTAAACCACCGTGCCCAGTCTCTCTCCAAAGGGATCCACAGTGAACCATACAAATTAATCCAGATGCTTTATTAAAGATATAAATAGCATTTTCCACGCCTGCTTTACAAAGCATAACACTACCAGTAAGACAGCATATTTTAAGTCCTTCTATGTGACTGTGTATAAACATGAGAATTATTTGGTTAGCTTTCAGTCAGACGTAAAGGCAAAAGTGGTTCCCTAATAATTCCGAGAAGCATAGATTAGAAGAGAGTTTATTTAAGGGTAGATATCAAGTCACCATTCACCTCCTAAATCTAATGCCCATCACAAATGCTCATGTTTTACTTCAACACTGGCCATCTCAGCTCACTTAAAAATAACTCTTCAAACAAGCATAATATGTGTGCATGTCTGGGAAGTGAGGTGAGCTTGATATGCTGAACTTCAGCATCTCACAAAAAGGCTCAACTTTACACATAGTGTTCTATTACAAAAGTATGAATAGGTGGGTATGTACCCAGCCACACACCCGAGGACGCTCGCTTCTTGTAACTAGGTCACACAGGACTTCACAGCCCATACTTATAGTAATGCTCACTTTGCTAGCGAGCGCCCCCGCGCGTGCGCACGTGTGTGTGTGCGCGCGCACACACACACACACACACACACACACACACACTGCACACAGTCTGTAGTTTCAAGCTAGGTCAGTTATTCAAACTTGTGATTTTTGTCCTTATGAATTAATGAGGTTTAACTTATCAATTTTCTCTACTTGCTTTCCAAATATAAAGTGCTCTAGGTATGTAAAACAGAACATGACCTGAATCATACTTTGAATTATTCTATAGGATATACCCTTGAATAAACCACTTTAATTCATCCATGTTTTATTTTCCTTATCTACCAAAGAGACAGTTCGGCCAACTTTGCATTCTAAGAGGTTTCAGACGACTGAGAAATTTTGCTATATTCCTGGGCTGAGATAAACATAAATGCATATATTAAAGACAAAAACTGCCCTTCCATTATGTTATTTTGTGTAGTCTTATCATTATTTTATTATCTGAAATGACTCCATTTAACAAATCTAGTGGGAAGAATAGTGCCTCCTCCAATACCTCTACATTTTTAATCCCTGGAAACTATGATTATGTCATCATACATGCCACACACAAGATTAAATGACAAATAAAAGCTGTTAACCAGTTAACTATAAAGCAGATAAATTACTTGTATGTGCTCAATGCAACTTAAGGTGTTGTTAAAATTAGGTGTTGCAGGCTACTAGCTGAGTGTGAGTGAAGTGATATAAAAAGGCTGGTCATTGACGGTATTGAAGAAACTATCAGCCTGGGATAGCATATAATTCTTCCAACCGGAATATAAGGAAACACTGTTCTCTTAGGGTCTGAAGAAAAAAAAATACAGTTATTTCTCAAACTTGAAATTAGCCTAGTGAAGTTTATTTCTGACTTATTAATTATGAATTGAAGATTATAAATTTGTATAGTTTAGAACCCCAGAGAAATGATTTAACCTGGTTTCCGGTAGATGCCTTAAGTCACTTGTAGCATGCTTTGCCAAGTATTTTTTCAGATGTTTATGTCAAGGGTAGTGATGACAACACCCTTCTGGGAGAGGGAGAGGAGAAAATAATTTTTTTTTTAAAAGTGGCTCATTGCCACCAAACATTCAGCACTAGGGACAGTACAGACATTGTTTTAAGTTTCGAGTCAGTACCTTGGAGAGAGGACACTCAGGGTGAATAGGCCAAGGGAGTGGATTTCTCTCTGTGTCAGCTTCTTGTAAGACCTCTACCAAGTAGTTTTCCAAAGTAAGGGGAACACGGACTATTTCTAACAGGATCTCAAGGGCAGGCTGTTTGACCCCCCCCCCCCAAGGGGAGGAGCAGTCTGTTAGGCCACAGAGGAGGACTTTGCAGCCAGCCCCGAAGATACCTGATAAAACAGGGTCAAATGAAAGGGGAGGAGGTCCTCCCCTATCACTGGACTTGGAAAGGGGCAGGGAGGAGACCAGGGAGGGAGTGTGGGGTTGGGGAGGGAATGAGGGAGCGGGATACAGCTGGGACACAGAGTTAACAAAATGTAACTAAAAAGAAAAATAAAATAAAAAAAAAGACCTCTGAGATGTAGGGAGTGATTTTGCCAGGTGTAAACTGAGAAAAAATAAAATAAAACTTAAAAAAATATTTGTTGTGAACTAGCATTTTGGCCATTATTGAGTTTCCTCAACTCAGCTTTGCTAAACACCATAGGAGTCACAGCTCTGGGCTATTTTTGATCTAGTGATGCACATGGCAGCTTCTGTGAGCTCTTCACGTCTGAACTGGTCCCTCTGCCTGCTGACTCTGCCTTAAACAACACCACTCTTCCTTATGGCCAGGCTTTGTAGACCAGCAATAATGCAGGCTTAACATATCAACTAAACTCAGTCAGAGAAAGGTGAGTTCGAATTCACCACCGTGAATCATTCATTCTCTCACTTGGCAAACTGTGTTCATTTAGTGCCTCTCCTATGGCATGCATGGCACATATGCAAAAATACCGGTAAACCGCGACAGAGTATGTCTGTGCGCTCCTCCTGCAGAAAGGTAAGAAGGGTACTGACCAAATAAAAATGATTTTCATAAAATTCACAGGCAAATAAAGAAGTTTAAAAATGATAATACATTACGCTGCGAGTCAAGTACTCATAGTTCACTCAGTGGTGCAATGGGACAGGATTATGTGATTAGGTCTGTTTCTGAGCAATCATTAGTACTGATGGACTCAGTCCTCAGTATTTCATTATCAGTTTAAGAAACTTCTAGGTTCTTCTTTTCCTCTAAATTCACAATAAGATTTGGGATGCCAGCAGTCCAGCTGTAGACCACTAGGTAGGTTCCACTAACCACCATGGGTATGTGGTCAGAGGGTGGGAGAAAACTTTGCTGTTTATGCCAGAAATGTTTTTTTCATATTATCCTCTTCTGACTTAAAAAGATAATCAGAAAACCTGATACCCAAAATCTGCAGTTGATGCAAAATTAGATGATTTTATGAATGAGTAATGGCAACTTAAGGTGGAAGAATATTTATTATAGAGAAAAGAGAATGGGTCAAGCCTCTTAGCTGACAGCATGCACGCACCAAGATAGTGCCAAGCAACTCTGAACCAACCTGGATGTAGGCCATGACTCAGGACGATGCTGATGGTTTTCACTATTTCTTACCTAATATTTTCCAGTTCTTCATATGGTAATGGTTTAAAACATGATAGATGTTTTAACCAGTATATAAAACTCTTACCTTGACATGAAGATTCAGAGCCTAAATTATTTCTTACTGTAAAATTATTATTTTAGGTGTAGTAGTCATTTGTCACCGTATTTATACCATAATCATAGTTATCACTTGTGGGTTTCATCTGAGCAAGGGGTCTATGTCCTCTCCATGCATGGTCCTTGGTTGGAGCATCAGTATCTGCAGGACCCCTAAGCCCAGGTTTTTTTTTTTTTGGCTTTTTTGGTCCCTGTGTGGAGCTCTTGTTTCCTCCAGGTCTTTCTTTATTCCTTCTTCCCTAAGATTTTCTGCACCCTGCTCAAAGTTTGGCTAAGAGCCTCAGCATCCGCTTCAATACCCTGCTGGAGTCTTTCAGGGGCCCTCTGTGGTAGCCTCCTGTCCTTTTCCCTGTCTTCTCCCACTAGCTAGAAGCTGGAAACAACCTAGATGTCCCTCAACTGAGTAATGGATACAGAAATGGTAATACATTTACACAATGGAATACTACTCAGCAATTAAAAACGAGGACCTCATGAAATTTGCAGGCAAATGCATGGAACTAGAGAAGATCATCCTGAGTGAGGTAACCCAGAAGGAGAAAGACACACATAGTATAAGCTCACTTATAAGTGGATATTAGCCATATAATATAGGATAAACATACTAAAATTTTTAGTCCTAAAGAAGCTAAGCAACAAGGAGAACCCTAGGGATGATTTTTAATCCTTACTGGGAAATTATAACTGTGGTAGTGGAATGGAATAAAAGTCAGCTTGCAGTAAAATCATAAAATAGCTGTATTTGGACCTGCCTGTAAATTCAAGACTGGGTTGCTGGAGGAATTAAAGTTGAGTTAATATTAAACAATGAGTATAAATTAATCAGGTGACTACTAAAAAGAAAGGTTTGTTAGAAAAAGGAAAATGGCCAGTCAATTGGTCTTTGGTAAGAGAGAACACAGGTAGTAGAAAAAGTAATGCAAGTGAAGTAAAGAGACTCACAATGGGCTGGAGAGATGGCTCAGCCTTTAAAGGCTAAGCTCACAACCAAAAGTATATGAGACCCACAGTCTTCACGAAAGGGGGCATCAGGCAGGCAGGAATGTAGAAAGTCAATGAAAGTAGTACAATTCATGGAGAATTCAAGTGAGTTTCATGAAGGACTGCAATAACGGATATTAAAAAACTCCATGTTTTGCCACAGAGGGAAGACATGAACATGGCTAAAGCCAAAGTCAAATAATAAATGGGGACAGCTCTGTCCATGGCTGTGAAGGTGAAAAATAGATGGTGATTTCAGAAGAAGTGATGGTAAATATTTTTTGAAGTTTGGTGAAGAACAGAAATGATTGCTAGAAAAGATTCTAAGGATAACAACCTACAACAGTGGTGCCCCTGACGAAAATCACAAACTCCTCCTCAGGAGGAGGCATCATGGTGAGTGCATTGAATCTGAAGGAACTCCGAGACAAACAAGAAGGGCTGATGAGACAGTTGAAAATATAGATCTGGAACTCAAAATAAAGATCTAAGCCAGATATATAACCTTGTGAGTCACTTGCTCCTAGGTGGTAATTGAAGCCGTGGGCAAGGCTGTAACTGCCTAGGGAGCAAGCCTAGCAAAGGAGGAACAGTGAGAATGGAGCCTGAGTGCAATGGAAGATCAACAGGACAAGCAGGGAGGGCATAGCCAGTGCAGACTGGGGCTCCAGTCTGATCAAGATCAAAACAGATGTCATACATTCTGGTTTTGCCCCTACCCCAGTTTTTTTATTTTTAATTAAATTTTCATTTTTATATATTACAGTTTATTCGTTTTGTATCCCAGCTGTAGCCCCCTTCCTTATTCCTTCCCAATCTTACCCTCTCTCCCTTATCTCCTCCCTGCCCCTCTCCAAGTCCACTGATAGGAGAGGTCCTCCTCCCCTTCCATCTGACCCTAGATTATCAGGTCTCATCAGGAGAAGGATATTTTTTTTAGGCTCTTATCAGGTTTACTAGAAAATGGGCTTCATTGTCCAGCACAAAGAAAGATTTATCTTAAGGGGCAAGGTAAAAGAAAAGTTTGAATGCGATAAGATAATGTACCATCCAGAAAGTTACACATTGTCATCATAAACATATTCTTCCACAAAAGAAAAAGAGCTATAAAAATATTATTTGAAGGAATTGATCATTAGAGACTAAACATGTGGATTTTTATGGGACCATGATCTTTGTCTTATACAATATAGTTTGTTTTATGTTCATTTATATATCGCATATATTTTAAGTTCTATTTCATGTTTAAATAACTGCATTCTTAAGTAAATTATAGATGATTGATTACAAAATACAATAAAACAATGTCTAGTCCTACCCCAGTTTTTAAAAAGAGTATGTGAATCAGGACAGAAGATCTTTAAAAGAGACTTTACTCTCTTCACTAGCTTTTCAGATTATCTGAATTAAAGAGTAAAGTAAAGTAAATAAACAAATAAAATCTTCCCCCAATATGGATACTTTTCTTTTAACTAAAAGTCGTCCCAATGTTGGCAGTTTCTAGGTTAAAGATTGGGTTTGAGCGATGTCTCACTGCCTAAAAAAAAAACCTGAATTTTCTTACCTAGGTATAGAATTTGATTCCTAGCATCCATAGTGTGGCTCACCACCATCTGTAACTCAAGTCCCAAGGGATCTGATGTCCTCTTCTGGTCTCTAGGGCACTGCATGCATGTGGAACACACATATAAATGCAGAAAAAAATAAACAGACATACAAAATAACAAAATAATTTTTTAAAGATTTCTTCCATTATCAGAGGTCAAGCTTGAAGTGTGCACAGATATAATCTTATTTTTAAGGCCATAGTAGCCTACTTAGTCAAAAGCCAAACTTTCAGCTCCATCCTGACAGTTGATGAATTCTTACCAGAAAAAGCAGACTGGCAAAGAGTTATCTTCTATGCTACAAAACTAGGTGTTGAAAAAGCTATGTTTTATTGTATTTCATCAGGCAGTTGTGATGACAATTTTTTTTTTTTTTTTTGGTCACAATTCTAAAACCTTTTAGACTTTGTTATCCAATTTCTAACCAATAGTGGGCAGCACCTAATAAGAACTAAGGAACTGTTGAAAGTAGGCAAACACATAACTAAGTGGATGGCTGACTAGAGTCTTGGCAAGAGTGTTGAAAAAGAATGACAATAAGGGCTATCACAGAAAGCCAAGAAGCAGAGCCATCTCAGGTCATAACCACAATACACAGCCTTCCTTAGCTGTCAGTCTCTTCAAGCTTTTTCTACATCTCACTTGCCCTAATAATTCTGAGGTTGGCTGATGCTAAGCTCCCTTTTTAATGTACACATTTAATATTAATCTGTTAAGGCTGTCAACTCCAGTTTTCTTTAAAATGAACATCTTTGAACCTCTCATTTCCATGTGAGCTCTATAACTACATGAGCACAAACCAATCATGGCATTAGCTAGTAATCATTTGTGCCAGAAAATATTACCTGAAAGTACATTTAGACTAAGTGCATTGCTTTTCTATGGCTGATGTAACATGGTCCCACAAGCTGGGTCCTGGAGACCAGGAACACATAGCCTCAAGTTCTTAAGAACTGGAGAACACCAACAGCAAATTGTTGACAAATTTAGTTCCTTCCAAGATAAGAGAAAATGACTTATTCTAGGGTTCTCTCCTGGGTGTGTAGACAGGTGGTTGTCTTGAGTTTTCATGGCATTCCCTCTGGAGCAGATACTTTTTCAAAATGTGTCCTTTTTGTACGTTGTCAGTCATAATGGACTAGTGTCCATATTAATGCTCTCTTTAGAAGTTGGCAAATATACGACCTCCAAAAGCTCAACATACTGAGATACTGGTTGCTGAAACTCCAATATATGAATTAGGACTGATGGAGACATAATTTAAACCTGGAGACATAATTTAAACCATGATAATTAGTATTCTTGCAAAATAATACATAAATACCTCAATAAATATATTTTGCCCCTACCACCAAGGCTAATGGGCAGCATACTCTAAAAACCTAAAACTTCAGTATTATTGATGGGTTGCCTCAAATTCACTTGCCATATCCTCCTTGGGTTCAAAGGCAATGTTCAATAATTGATGGCCAGCTACTGATTTTCCACAAAGCTCACCAGAAGGAGTTAGTGTTCTAAATTTTCTCCTCCTCTAATTCTCTTGTAATATTCTTGCAAGCATATTGTGTATTGATTATCATAGTATCTTTTATGTACAGCATTATCTTTTGTACACTATCTATCATTAAAAACACTATTTTGAGGTGAGTTGCACTGAAAGCCTAGTTGGGATTATGCAGTTCCTCGATGTCTGCAGAACTGTGTGAAGTTAATTGACTCACATTGGAGATTTCCCGAGTCTCACTCACCAAGTTCTAATTAAGTAAACTAATGAAAAATTGACAAATGGTGGCTCAATTAAGCCCATTTCATCTATTTGTTCTGTGGACATTCATTGGTCTTGCATTGCCCAAGTGATATAATGAGCAGAGATGGATTAGGGCTCTGATTTAATCCTTATGCAGTGGATGCACAGATTTGGTGGTTCAGCTCCCTTCAAGATTTGGGTACATAGCATCTTATAGTCAAATAACAACAGTTAATAATCTCTGGTCAGATATTCCCCACAGTCACATACTCCTAACTGGATGGAGAGGACTGTGAATACACATAAGGAGAACTACACTGCATTATTCAGTATTTTATGTACGTACTCTGATGTCAATTCCACTGTAAAGTTTATACTTTTACCTTTCTTGTTTTGAAATTGGGAGACTCATGCAGCCCAGGCTAACCTCAAACTTACTACGAAGCTGAAGGCCACCCCCATCTTCTGATCTTCTTGCCCCCATCCTCTGAGTGCTGAGTCAACAAGCATGTGCTAGTTTACTCAGATTTATGAGGTACAGAGATGGATCTCAGTGCTAGGAAAGTACTAGGAAAGTACTCAACCGGCTGAACCACACAGACTGTGCCCACCTACTGGTCCTTCTGAAAAACTTCTTTGATCATGGGTTCTAAAGTTACCTGTTTACTTCATTCAATTTCTATCACATGGTCCTTTTAGAAATGCTTCTTTTAGTGCTGACAACTATTAAAATAATTCTTTGTTTTTGTTAGCCTGTGTCTTTTTAAAAAATTTATAATTTTTATTAATTGCAGTTTATTCATTTTGTATCCCAACTGTAGCCTCCTCCCTCACCCCTGTCCAATCCTATCCTCCCTCCCTCTTCTCTACCCATGCCCTTTCCCCAGTCCTCTGATAGGGGAGATTCTCCTTCCCTTACATCTGATCTAGTCTATCAGGTCTTACCAGGACTGGCTGCATTGTCCTCCTCTCTTACATGTGTATTTACTATTTATTAATCCACCTTCTACCCCTGTTGGAATATTAACTGTTCCACAGTACTCTCATTTAGTCATTCCTCTTTACTGCTTCCTTGCCCAACAGGGACTGTGCACAAGAAGAAATCAGGTAATGGTACAGAAGTGTGGCTCTGAAGGACTACTCGAGTGACCCATCAGGTCTCTGACCTCACTTCTTGTAAACCTTTGCTCCATTCATGTCACTTAAACTTTTCTGTCTCCAAGCTTTGCATATCCTTTTATCTCTCCTTATGCATGCTTCACTTCCTCATTTATTTGGGGGATCTTCTAAAGACAAACTTTCCTGCAGACCTGACCTCCCCAACGTTCCCCAAAAGCTGCATAATGACTTTCTGTGTTTGGTTGTTCTACACTGCATCTGAAAAAAAAAAAAATAGTGGATATCTATTTGTTATCCTAGAAGATACAGGACACCACTCATAAAAACTTCAGGATCTAGACATTCATATCCTGAGCTGTATGGAGTGTTGTCTGCCCTTAGCTCAAAGCTTATAAACACCACTCCACTGGAAACTGCTCTAGAGTAGGGAAATCCTCAGCCCACTTCACATTGCCAATGAAAAGGTTGACCAACTCCTGAATTATGTCTACGGTATGCTGAGGCTTTTGCTGGTATTCAGCCTCAGTTTAACCTTTCACTGTACCAAACCCATTTTACCATTTCTTAATTCACATATTGATGCTTAATGAAGCTATATGCACACAAATCTTGACCACATAATCTTTGTTCCTGGGAGTGCATGGTAGGACACAAGCTGATATTTTTATGGAGTGTAAAGCTCAGAGGATAGAGACTTTATATATAATTGATTCACTCTTATGCTCTATTAAGTGTCTGAAGTCTAAAATGATGCCTGGAAGGTGTTCAATTAACATTTGTTGAACAGGTAAACGAAGAAGAGGGTAGACAGCTCTTCTGCAAGTTAATTATGGGCATGGAATAATTCTACATATTTTTACTTGAAGACAATACAGAACAGTTTTCAAAAGATATTCAATTCCTTTGAATAGGGAATGCTAGCATATCAAGAATAAGCTCTATGAATAATTTATTTTGCATCTCAATTTCTAGTTTTTGGTGTGATCTCATAGATACTCAGGGTCCCTGCATTGTGATATCATACTTCAATTGACCCTCTTAGAAACAATATAAAGAAGTCTTACTAGTCATTCTTTCTTTCTTAAATAAAGAAGCTGAATATTGGGCAGCTAATATGACTCCTCGGAGGGTACTTGTCATAACATAGCAGAATGCACACACAAATTTAGATTTTTCTCTACTTTCATAGCTGTGTTCATGTTCTTTCATTCACTAAGAACAATCCCCGCTTCTAATAATTACAACTAAATTCATATAACTATTACATTTTGCACACAGATTTTTTGGATTGTTCAGATATCATTTAAAACTTGGTTTCTTTTTTATTTGTTTGTTTTGACTTTTCTTATTTTCTTTTTTTTGTGTTAATATATATTTAATGAACAATCAATTAAAATATCTAAGTACCATTAGCACACATACACATATACAATATAATTGATTGTTGATTAAAGGTATAAATTTTCTGTCAAACATTTCCAATGTTATTTTTTTTGTGGCAGCCTTTCTTTTTTTATTTTTTATTTTATTTTATTTTTTTCTTATCAGTTACATTTTATTAACTCTGTATCCCAGCCGTGTCCCGATTCCTCATTCCCTCCCAGTCCCTCCCTCCCTTTGGTTTCTTTAATTAAGAGACAAGACATTTCTCTTTGATTAAGATCCAGAAGTTGCTTTATAATGCTGAAAGAAATGGAAATTTTAATAAACAGAGAGTATTGCTTTTAAGATTCATCTGTGAAGCTCTTAATAAACACTGCAGGAAGCAGTAATCATTGTGCCCCAGGTCTCAAGAAGTCTTCCCTCTGAGATTCTCTGATTGGTCCTGTCACTATAGAGATGTCAATGTGACTTACCAGTATAACTTTCTCATGTAATGCCTGAATTTCAATAAACAATACACATAAAATATTTACTATTCCAAAAAATTACATTTTACATTTTATAGAGATTTGTCTTTATGATTCTGTGTATAAGCAGAAAGAAGAAATGTAACCTCTAATGGTAACTGATTTTTAATGCATATTAAATTTATTACCTTGCTAAATATTGTAGAGCAATGTGTTTTGTCAGGAAATAAGCAATGCCATGATCACAGTAGCCTATTAAATTGCATAGCTGAGGTTATGTGCTGTGCTGAACATACTGAGCTAGATCCCATGGAGTTGCTGCTTCCTATAGGTAGCTTTCCATCATGACTAAGGGGCTGGTGCAAGCTCATGGTGGTGAATGGTGGGACTGTCTGAGCCAGTGGAATTGACTCAGATGCTGCATTCAGCAGACAGAACTCTTTCCTGAAACCATGATACAGATCAACCTTTGTCTTACTCAATCTACCCTCTGTTTTGATTTCACTTCCAGAAATGATACCTTTTAAATTCATTATTATTTATTACAATTTATTCACTTTGTGTTCCAGCTGTAGCCCCCTCCCTCATCTCCTCTCAGTCCTACTCTCCTTCCCTCTCCCCCCCTGTCTCTCCCCTAGTCCACTGAGAGGGGAGGTCCTCCTCCCCTACTATCTGACCGCAGCCTATGAGGTCTCATCAGGACTGCCTGGATCCTTTTTCTCTGTAGCCTAGTTAGGCCGCCTCATCAGGGGGAGTGATCAAAGAAAGAGCCAGCTGTTAAGTCCATGTCTGAGACAGCCCCTGTTCCCCTTACTAGGGTACCCAAATGGAGACCGAGCTGCCCATGTGCTATATCTAAGCAGGGGTTCTAGGTCCTCTCCATGCATGGACCCTCTGAGCCCATGTCCCTCAACTGAAGAATGGATACAGAAATTGTGGTACACAATGGAATACTACTCAGCTATTAAAAACAAGGAAATCATGAAATTTGCAGGCAAATGGATGGAACTAGAAAAGATCATCCTGAATGAGGTATCCCAGAAGCAGAAAGACACACATGGTATATACTCACTTGTAAGTGGATAATAGCCATATACTATCAAATAAACATACTAAAATCTATAGTCCTAAAGAAGGTAAACAACAAGGACCCTAGGGAAGAGGCTTAATCCTCATTCAGAAGGGCAAACAGGATAGACATTGGAAGTAGTAGAAGACAGGGAAAAGGACAGGAGACTTCCACAGGGGCCTCTGAAAGACTACCCATCAGCATATCAAAGCAGATGCTGAAACTCATAGTCAAACTTTGGAAAGAGTGCAGGGAATCTTGTGAAAGAAGGGGGAGATAGAAAGACCTAGAAGAGACAGGAGCTCCACAAGGAGAGCAACAGAAATGATGCCTTTGCAAAACTTTGGAAAGATTTTCCTGCATCTGCCTGCTCTCCCCCCACTATGTGGCTACTTCTTCTGAAATGAAACAAAGCAGAACAGATTTACTGGGGACATGTAACTAGCAAGAAGAGAACAGAGAGATAAGGGAATGGAGGAACAAGAGAGGAGGGGATAAACAAGACCATTGGATACATAAAAAATGCTATAGCAAAATGCATTACTTTATATGCTGACTGAAAAAATTGACTAATAATGGAAATATCTTCTTGGAGGAAGAAGGAAAATTCCTAGAACTCTGGAATCTCATAACATAAGATTGATGAGATCCCTTCCCAATGTTCTATCAGTGGAAAAGCAGTTGATGGAGAAAAGAAACTTCTCTATGATGCTTCCTGCAAGCTGCACCGTTTTAATGATGTGCCTTTCATGACTGTTGCCCATGCAGGGGTGTGCTTTTCAGCACTGTGACTGTCTAATCACCCATGTTCTTCTAAGTAACTCGTTATCCATGTTCCTGTAAGTATCCCCAGTGAACTCATTGACTCATTAAGCTAGACTTGGCTGGAATGCTCTCTTTGGTCTGTTCCTCGGGCCCTATCTGGGCTGTGGGAAATTTCATTCAACCCTCTCCCCTGCCCAGGATAAAACATACAAGAGTCCCATTTAAAATCATTAGTATCTTTTTAAAAGCATGTTCAAAATAATGCAAATGTTATAGACTACAGACTACAGGCACACACACACACAAATACATACATACATACATACATACATACATACATACGGAGGGAATGCAGCATGGCTTTGTCCAGCATGTGAGAAACCCTGGCTTCTAGCCTAACCAAACACATAAAAGTAACTGATCCTCATTAAGTGCTTATGACACATCTAGAAATTATTTTAAGGGAAACTCAATTATTATCCAGACTACTTTAATCTCAGTACATGCAATGAATACTTTCTCAAAAAGGGCAGTGTTTTCTGTTTTTGAGATGGTTACAATTGGAGAAAAATGTGCTTAAAATTCCTAAAAATTATTCTATTTTTTATATCCAAAATGGAGAACAGTATAATCTTCCTGGGTTCAACAAAATGGGATTAGGCTGTAATCAATGATATAAGATATGGCAGAATGATGACACTACAACCACTATTACAGTCTTTAGACAGCCAACAGCTGTCTTTCCTGGCCATGAAAAGAAGTGGCAAATGCATCTTATCTATAACCTTCTGAATTTATATAAAACGGCTATCCCTGCTAGGTAGCCAGTTAAATTACAGATTTCAGAATGCATTCCTGACCTGCATTTTTCTAGAAAATTTATAATGTTTTTTCTCATATGTTATCAGGGATAGACAAAGGAGCTTTGGAAATCTTTACAGCTTATGACATATTGTTATCAGAGGAACTACATTGAAAGAGATCTAGACTTAACAAACCCCAGCACCTCCTGCTATGAATTAGACTACAGGCTGTCTGACTTCAAGTCCTCTTATGGAAATCTTGTTGAATACCCAACATTCTTAGCTTCAAGGGCTGTGCATACTCAAAAGAGTCAAAGGCATTTATAATTAGAAATGGCATATTAGAAAAAGAATAATTTTTACAAAGGATGTCTAAATCATAAAACTGCCAGAATTTAAACTTTAATCTATTCCTTTCCTCTTGATCTGATAAGAGTATGGCTCAAGTTTTATGCTCATAAGAATAAAACTAACATAATAAGTATCTTTACTTGATGGTAATAGTGGAAGGAAATGTAAGCTGTCTTTTTTTTTTATGACCAGGTATTATGCTTACATTGTATCAGGAAGAATCTCCTTGTTAGAGAGTAACAGAACCAAAAAATTTGGGCACTGGGGTCTTTTCTGAGACCGATGCTGCAGGCAAGAACCATTCATGGAGATAACCCAGAACCCCTGCCTGGATGTAGCCCACAGACTCAGTCTCCAAGTGGATTGCCTAGTAAGGGGAACAGGGACTGTCTCTGACATGAACTCAGTGGCTGGCTCTTTGACACTTCCCCCTGAGGGAGGAGCAGCCTTACCAAGCCACAGAAGAAGACAATGCAGCCAGTCCTGATGAGACCTGATAGGCTAGGGTCAGAGTTGTCTCCAACTCTGCTGAGAATCCTTGCACCCATTACTGTTTCTCACCCTTCCCAGGAAGGCTCAACATACATCACTGCTCTCCTTCCCCATAATTTCCTCTGATTTTTCACTTCCAGATAGCTAATTTCTCCCATTCCATCATAGAAACCACTGCCTACTTACTCTTGCCCCACTCATTCCTTTACATTCCTATTTCTTGTCTGTCATATAGCTCAATAATTTGTGGACAGAAAGCAGTTGTGTATGAGAATCCTCAGAAATATTGGGGGAAACTCATAGGTGCTGCTTGCCAATCGAGTGAACTCAGTCCCACTAGTACCACTCCAATCTGCTCTTTCTGGTGATGAGATCCTCCTCTCCTCTCCTGCTGCATCACATCTTCACCCTGACTCAGCAGAGAAGCACCTCAGTCTCATCTCATCCTTCTATAACACTTCTCTACATTTTTCTCCTATTCATTCTTTGGTCCTAATATCTGAAAAGTTCATTCTGATAAAGTTCCCCTCCCCTTTCTCTCTTATACCTCAGTACCTTTTGTTTCTGTTTTTTTTTTTAATTTTTTTTATTTTAAGAATTATGAATTTCCACCTTTCTTCCAAGATGCCCTTTACAGCAATAGCTGTTGATATTTCTTAGACTGGTTTGTTGAATAAAGATTTCTAAAAGAGTTGTTAGCGACTCAGTGAGCCCTATGATTTATGACAACTGCTCAGGCAGCAGCTTAGCTGGAAGAATTGAACAAAACACAAGCATCCCAAGGGAAACCAAAAGCTAATGTAAAATGTCGTAGACTTCTTCTTTCAAAAGAGATCTTTACAGCAATCAAGTCAAGCTTCAGCACTTCGTGGAAAAGCCTTGCAGTTCTAAGATGGTAATGCAGTTACCAAAGGCCATACCAGCATGGGTAGCAGGATGGAAAATCCCAAACCAGGCCTGATTGTCCTACTTGTTTCTCAGGTTCCTTCCTCTGCACCCTAGATGACAATTGCTTTACCAGTTTTGAAAAGTCTGGAACTAAGCACAAGCTATGTGAACGCTCACTCATTAATCTGGGGTTGCCGATTGCTTGCATACTTCAAAGGAGCTACTTTATTCCACAGAAGGGAAGTTGGTTTTTCAACATCACAGGAGCTCAGAATTGCATTGTTTTAAGAACAAACTCTCTCTCTGTTCTGCCTTCTAAATTACAGGGGAGTGGAAAAACTAAGCTCCAGAGAAAGTTTTAAATAGATTGCATCAAGTGGAAAGCTAACTTTGAATAACTGCACTATCCTAATTGGCCATGCTGTCAACTGACTGGCAGGTGTTTGGAGATAGTACCAGAACAGAGTTAATGATGTCCAGGGTCCTTGCCCAACTTTAGGACCTTAGTTGCCTCCCTTAATATTTACCTATGTTATGCTTAGAAAAAGGAGAATGTCAGATGGAAGGGGAGGAGGACCTCCCCTATCAGTGGTCTTAGAGAGCAGCATGGGAGGAGATGAGAAAGGGATGGTGGGATTTGGAGGGAATGAGGGAGGGGGCTACAGCTGAGATGCAAAGTGAATAAAATGTAATTAATGTAAAAAATAAAAATTTAAATAAAAAAAGAAACAGGAGAATGAACTCTGACTTGAGAGGCAGTGTTCCTGGGTGCTGCTTGAAAGTTATGTGAATGACTTCATCTAGCTGTTGTCTTTGCCAAACATGAAGTTGTGTGGAAAAGGAGAAGGGGTTGGATGTGAAAGAAGAAAGTGCCTCCCCATGGGACTTTATACATCTCAGAAAGCCTGGTTCATATTATTTCCATGAGGGTACCCTTCCTTGGACAAAATGTGGATTCTGTACTTATGTAACTTACACATTCTACGGTTGATTCCTTGGCACTCACCTCCACAAAAATTATTTGGAAATAGGAATACAGGAAAGAGTTTCTGAAGGAGGAAAGGAAATCATTTTAATTGTAGGCTTTAGACTTCCTTTTTGTACAAATAAACACAGCAAATTTTGTGATAATGCCTCGTGTTTTTACTTGCCCAAGACATGCAGGATTGTATTTCTTTTTTCTTTCTTTAAGATTTATTTATTATATATACAATGTTCTGCCTGCATGTGTGCCTGTACGCCAGAAGAGGGCACCATTGCCAATAGTTGTGAGCCACCATGTGGTTGGTTGCTGGGAATTGAACTCAGGACCTCTGGAAGAACAGTCAGTGCTCTTAACCTCTGAGCCATCTTACCAGCTCCCGCAGGGTTGTATTTCATCAAGCGGAGAGCTCAAAAAGATTAGAGTTAGCAGATCAAATAAAGATATGTAGTGAAGGTTGAATTTAACACTCCTGCTCTGCATTAGTTGTCTCAGGTTTACATGCGCTTTACAAGTCTTTGTTTTTCAAATAAACTTCTTACTTATATATGCTTCCTCCTATTTTTTCTAAATCTGTCAACTCCATTATTATAGGACTAACTGGAATCTGTTCTCTCTGGAATTTTAAGAAAGCCCATGGTTGTAGGAGTGTTTTCCAGCACTGAAAGAAAGACAAGGGAGGAAGGACACCAGGGTAATGTAGGAGTGACACCCAGCAAGTTCAAAACATCTGTTGGGATGCGTTCAAGATGTGGTTCTGCTTCACAGGGAGAAATGAGATGACACTTGTTAATGTGAGACTTGAATTGCAGCTGTTAGAAATGCCCCTTTGTCGTTTAAAAGTACAGTGGCAGGGAACACAGAAGCAAATACTGGCATCCACTTTCTTTTTTAGCATTACATTTTTATTATTATTATTAATTACACTTTATTCATTTTGTATCCCCCCATAAGCCCCTCCCTCCTTCCCTCCCAATCCCACCATTCCTCCCCTTTCTGCATGCATGCCCCTCCCCAAGTTCACTGATAGGGGAGGTCTTCCTCTCCTTCTTTCTGATCTTAGACTATCAGTTCTCATCAGAAGTGGCTGCATTGTCATCTTCTGTGGCCTGGTAAGGCTGCTCCCCCCTAAGAGGGAGGTGAACAAAGAGCAGGCCAATCAGATTATGTCAGAGGCAGTCCCTCTTCCCATTACTATGTAACCCACTTGGACACTGAACTGCCATGGGCTACATCTGTGCAGGGGTTCTAGGTTATCTCCATGAATAGTCCTTGGTTGGAGTATGAGTCTCTGGGAAGTTCCCTGAGTTCAAATTTTCTTGTTCTGTTGCTCTCCTTGTGGAGTTCCTATCCTCTCCAGCTCTTACTATTTCCCACTTCTTACATAAAATTCCATTCACTCTGCCCGATAGTTGGCCATCAGGGTCAGCATCTGCTTTGATACTCTGCAGGGGAGAGGCTTTCAGAGGCCCTCTGTGGCAGGTCCCTAAGTTGTTTCCTGTTTTCTTCTTCTGGCTTTCAGAGGCCCTCTGTAGCAGGTTCCTAGGTTGTTTCCTGTTTTTTTTTTTCTTCTTCTGATGTCCATCCTCTTTGCCTTTCAAGATAAGGACTAAGCACTTTAGTTAGGGTCCTCTCTTTTGCTTAGTTTTAGATGTACAGATTTTAGTGGATTTATCCTATGTTATATGTTTATATGAGTGAGTATATACTCTGTGTGTCTTTTTGCTTCTGAGACAACTCACTCAGGATGATCCTTTCCAGGTCCCACCATTTACCTGCAAATTTCATGATTTCCTTATTTTTCATTGCAGAGTAATACTCCATTGTGTAGATGTTCCACAATTTCTGCATCCATTCTTCAGTTCAGGGGCATCTGGGCTGTTTCCAGCTTCTGGATATTACAAATAAAGCTGCTACAAACATGGTTGAGCAAATGTCCAATTTTTGTACTTGAGCCTCTTTTGGATATATGCCTAGGAGTGATATGGCTGGATCTTGAGGAAGCGCTATTCCCAGTTGTCTGAGAAAGCACTAGATTGATTTCCAGAGTGGTTGTACAAGTTTACATTCCCACCAGCAGTAGAGAAGGGTTCCCCTTTCTCCACAATCTCTCCAGCATGTGTTGTCACTTGAGTTTTTAATCTGGGCCATTCTGGTGGGTGTAAGGTGAAATCTTAGGGTTGTTTTGATTTGCATTTCCCTAAGGGCTAATGAGGTTGAGCATTTCTTTAAATGCTTCTCTGCCATTCGATATTCCTCTATTGAGAATTCTCTGTTTAGCTCTGTTCCCCATTTTTTAAGTGAATTACTTGGTTTGCTGCTTTTCAGCTTCATTATTTCCTTATCTATGCTGGATATTAGCCCTCTGTCAGATAAAGGGTTGGTGAAGATCCTTTCCCAATCTGTAGGCAGTCCCTTTGTTTTGATGACGGTGTCCTTTGCTTTACAGAAGCTTTTCAATTTCATGAGGTCCCATTTATTGATTGTTGCTCTTAGAGCCTGTGCTGTTGGTGTTCTCTTCAGGAAGTTTTCTCCTGTACCAATGAGTTCTAGGGTATTCCTCACATTTTTTTCTAGCCGATTTAATGTGTCTGGTTTTATGTGGAGGTCTGTGATCAACTTGGACTTCAGTTTTGTGCAGGGTGATAAGTATGGATCTATTTTCATTTTTCTACATGTAGACATCCAGTTGGACCAGCACCATTTGTTGAAGATGCTCTTTTTACCATTGTATGGTTTTGGCATCTTTGTCAAAAATCAGGTGTGCATTAGTGTGTGGGTTTATTTCTGGGTCTTCTGTTCGATTCCATTGATCCACCATTCTGTTTTTATGCCAGTACCATGCAGTTTTTATAACTGTTGCTCTATAGTACAGCTTGAGATCAGGGATGGAGATACCTCCAGAAGATCTTTTATTGTAGAGGATTGTTTTAGCAATTCTCGGTTTCTTGTTATACCATACGAAGTTGAGAACTTTTCTTTCCAGGTCTATAAAGAATTGTGTTGGCAATTTGATGGGAATTGCATTAAATCTGTAGATTGCTTTTGGTAAGATGGCCATTTTTACTATGTTAATCCTGCCAAGCCATGAGCATGGGAGATTTTCCATCTTCTCATATCTTCTTTTAATTCTTTCTTCAGAGACTTGAAATTTTTTTTTCATACAAGTCTTTGACTTTCTTGGTTAGGTTTACACCAAGGTACTTTATGTCATTTGTGGCTATTGTGAAGGGTGTTGTTTCCCTAATTTCTTTCTCAGCCCTTTATTCTTTGGTATACAGGAGGGGTTCTGATTTTTTTGAGTTGACTTTGTGTCCTGCCACTTTTCTGAAGGTGTTTATCAGCTGGAGGAGTTCTCTGGTGGAATTTTTGGGGTCGCTCACATATTCTATCATATCATCTGTGAATAGTGACACTTTGACCTCTTCCTTTCCAATTTGTATCCCCTTGATCTCCTTTAGTTGTCTTATTGCTCTGGCTAGGACTTCAAGTACTATGTTGAAGAGATAGGGAGAGAGTGGGCAGCCTTGTCTTGTCCCTGATTTCAGTGGGATTGCTTTAAGTTTCTCTCCGTTCAGTTTGATGTTGGCTATAGGCTTGCTGTAAATCGCCTTTACTATGTTTAGATATGTGCCTTGTATCCCTGATCTCTCCAATACTTTAAACATGAATGGATGTTGGATTTTGTCAAATGCTTTTTCAGCATCTAGGGAGATTATCATGGTTTTTTTTTCCTTTCAGTTTGTTAATGTGGTGGATCACATTGATGGATTTCCGTATATTGAACCACCCCTGCATACCTGGGATGAAGCCTTTTTGGTCATAGTGGATAATATCTTTGATGTGTTCTTGGATTCGGTTTGCAAATATTTTGTTAAGTTTTTTGCATCAATGTTCATAAGGGAGATTGGCCTGAAATTCTCTTTCTTTGTTGAGTCTTTGCGAGGTTTAGGTACCAAGGTGACTGTGGCTTCATAGAATGAGTTTGGTAATGTTCCTTCTGATTCTATTTTGTGGAATAGTTTGAAGACAATTGGTGTTAGATCTTCTTTGAAGGTCTGGTAGAATTCTGCGCTGAAGCCATCTGGTCCTGGGCTTTCTTTCGATGGGAGACTTTTGATGACCGCTTCTATTTCTTTGGGAGATATAGGACTATTTAATTGATTTACCTGTTCCTGATTCAGCTTTGATAAGTCAAATAGATCAAATCCATTTCATTTAGATTTTCAAATTTTGTGGCATATAGACTTTTGAAGTAAGTCCTAATGATTGTTTGGATTTCCTCAGTGTCTGTAGTTATGTCCCCCTTTTCATTTCTGATTGTGTTGATTTGGGTGGTGTCTCTCTGCCTTTTAGTTAGCTTGGCTAAGGGTTTGTGGATCTTGTTGATTTTCTCAAAGAACCAGCTCTTGGTTTCATTTTTTCTTTGAACTGTTTTATTTGTTTCTAATTGATTGATTTCAGCCCTGAGTTTGATTATTTCCAGCCGTGAACTCCTTCTTGGTGTGTCTGCTTCTTCTTTCTCTAGGGTTTTTAAGTGAGCCATTAAGTTGCTTGAATGAGCTGTCTCGAATTTCTTCTTGAAGGCACTTAGTGCTCTGAACTTTCCTCTGCTTTCATTGTATCCCACAAATTTGGGTATGTTGTGTCTTCTTTTTCATTGATTTCTAGGAAGACTTTGATTTCTTTCTTTATTTCTTCCCTGACCAAGCTGTCATTTAGTAACAAGTTGTTCAGTTTCCATGTGTGTGTAGGCTTTTTGCTATTTCTGTGATTATTGAGGTCCAGCTTTATTCCATGGTGATCAGACAAGATACAAGGGATTATTTCAATCTTCTTGTATCTGTTGAGGCTTGCTTTGTGACCAACTATATGGTCTATTTTGGAGACAGTTCCATGAGGTGCTGAGAAGAAGGTAAATTCTTTTGTGTTTGGGTATAAAGTTCTGTAAATGTCTGTTAGGTCCATTTGATTTATGATCTCTGTTAGAGACATTGTTTCTTTGTTTAATTTCTGTTTTGTTGACCTATCCTTTGTTGAGAGTGGGGTGTTGAAGTCTCCCACTATTAATGTGTGGGGATCTATATGTGGTTTAAATTTTATCAATGTTTCTTTAACAAATGTGGGTGCTCTTGTATCTGGGGCATAGATGTTCAGGATTGTGATGTCTTCCTGGTGGAATTCTCCTTTGATGAGTATGAATTGTCCTACCCCATATCTTTTTATTAATTTTGGTTGAAAGTCTATTTTATCAGATATTAGAATGGCTACTCCTGCTTGCTTCTTGTGTCCATTTGCTTGGAAAGTCGTCTTCCAACCCTTTACCCTCAAGTAATGTCTATCTTTGTGCCTTAGGTGTGTTTCTTGTATGCAACAGATTGCTGGGTTTTGTTTACGTATCCATTCTGTTAATCTGTCTTTTTATTGGAGAGTTGAGTCCATTGATGTTGAGGGAGATTAATGACCAGTGGCTGTTAGATCCTTTGATTTTGATGTTGGGTGTGGTCATAAGGTTGTGTGCTTGGTTGCTTTTTGTGTTACTGTAGTAAGGTTAATTATTTCCTGCGTTTTATTGAAAGAAGCTAATTGTCTTGGGTTGTATTTTCCCTTCCAGTGTCTTCTGTAATGCTGGATTTGTGTGTAGGTATTGTTGAAATTTGTTTTTGTCATTGAATATCTTATTTTCTTCGTCTATGAGGACTGAGAGCTTTGCAGGGTATAGTAGCCTGGGCTGACATCTGTGTTCTCTTAGGGTCTGCATGATATCCATCCAGGCCCTTCTGGCTTTCATAGTCTCTGTTGAAAAGTCAGGTATGATTCTCATGGGTTTGCCATTATATGTTACTTGGCCTTTTTCCCTTGCAGCTTTTAGTATTATTTCTTTGTTCTGTATACTTACTGTTTTGATTATTATGTGGCGGGAGTATTTTCTTTTCTGGTCAAATTTGTTGGGTGTTCTGTAGGCCTCATGTATTCTTATTGGCCTCTCCTTTAACTTGGGGAAATTTTCTTCAATGATTTTGTTAAAAATATTTTCTGGGCCTTGGAGAAGGGAGTCTTCTTTTTCCTCTATACCTATTTTTCTTAGGTTTTGTCTTTTCATACTGTCTTGGATTTCTTGGACAATCTGTGTCAGGAATTTTTTGGATTTAACAATTTCTTTGACAGATACATGGATTTCTTCCATTGTATCTTCTACACCTGAGATTCTTTCTTCCATCTCTTGTATTCTGTTGGTTATGCTTACCTATGTAGTACTTGTTTTCTTCCCTAGATTCTTCCTCTCCATTATTTTCTCCATTTGTGTTTTCTTTAATTTTTCCAATTCTATCTTCAGGTCTTGAGTTGTTTTGTTTACTTCCTTCACCTGTCTGATTGTACTTTCCTGTTTTTCTTTTAGTTCCTTCAACTCTGTTTCTTTTATTTCATTCAGTGCTTTAAGCATTTCCTTTCTAAAGGCCATAAACTGTTTGGCTGCAGCTTCCTCTATTTCTTTACGGATGGCAATATTCTGTTTGAGTTTGTCTTCCTCTATGTCTTTACTTATCTTATTTGTTTCCTCTGTTATCATCTTCATGAGCATAGTTGTTAGGTCATCTTCTTGGTTTTCAGTTATGCTGGGGTGTCCAGGGCTACTTGCCCCTGGGTAACTGGGTTCTGGAGATGCCATATTGCTCTGTCTTTTGTTGCTTGAGCTTTTAAGTTGGCCTCTACCCATTGTGCTATCTTAGGTGTTTGGGGTTATTTTCTGGTGGTTCCTGGGGATCCTGTGGTGGAGAGAATCCCCTTGGCAGAAAGCTGGTTTTTCCTGAAGGAAGTCTTCTCAGCTTTTTGGGTATAGTCCCTGGATGGCTGGCGTTTTTTCAGGAGTTGCTGCTGCTCACCTCAGGGATAGAGACCTGAGTGGTAACTCTGGTCTTTGTTAGTCGAGAGGGTTCTCCTCTCACCCAGGGAAGTCCTGAAGACAGCTGCCCTGTTTCTGGGTTTCTTGCTGTAAATTTAATGATCAGCTGCTGTGACCCAGTTGGACATCTGGGCGCAGCAACTGTTTGTGCCTGTGTCTGGAGCACAGCTGAGTGATGGCGGCTCAGCCCCTCTGGTCTGTGAGACTTTTTCCAGGGAAGGACTGGGTGATTTAAGTCAGTACAGTTTCCTTCCTTCCCTGTGGATTCTCTGGAGACAGGGACTCCCAGTCTCTTTTTTGCCCTGGGGCGCACCTCTCAGTCTCAGCCAGCTAGCTGGCATGGCTCTGGGCTAATGGCAAGCATCTGGCGGAACCTGGATCTCTTCCACAGTTTAGCCAGGTGAGTTAAAAGCTGATTGAGTCCCCCACTGTGGGGTATCCTCTCACCTGGGAAACACAATCCCTTGTGTTTTACGGCCCTGATTTATGGTTCTGATTGCTGGTCACTGTGCCGATCCTGCTGTGCTGCTGGTCAGAATGAGAGTCCTCCCGGCGCTGCCATCTTGCCTCGCCACTCTAGCGTCTGGCATCCACTTTGGGAAGTGGCTAAAAAAGGAACATCAGCTGAGTTTTAAGATTTGGGGGACTGCTGTTCATATCCAGAAATATGACAAAATATAATACAGGAGCAATCTTTTGTATAGGGATTTAAATGACTAAAATTTACTATATAAAAACAATAAACCAATTTAAATAATTCAAAAGAAACAATTACCATAATATTAAAACAATAAAAATATGTTTTTTCATAGATTCCTGGTGGGAAGTAGTTTGTAGGATACATATAAATTGCTAAACACAGTGTCTGACAAACACTAAATAAGTATCCATTGCTATTCTTATTTATTTTCCTCTATTCTTGCTTTGTTATTAAAGCCTGTTTTTCACAAATTAACTTTCAAAAATTCTAAGCCATTACCTTTTAAAATATTTCATCTGCTCGATTCCTTCTTTCTTCATGGAATAATTAAATGCTAAACCATTATATATTGCATGCCAACTTAGTAGGCTCTATTTTAATTTTTCCCTCTTTGTATTTCATCTAAGTGAATCTTTCTGCCCATCAATCTATACCTGCCAGATTCTTCCCATTTTTTAAGAATGTGTCAAGTCTGTTAAAGTGAGTCTTCACCATTTTTTTTTTGATAGTCTTTATTTCTGGGATTTATTTCTTGTATTTTCTTATGGTTTTGCTTTCTGTTTGAATTCTTCATGCATTATTGCATTTTATCATCTTCTTCTGCTTGAAACTTGAACACATTGATCATGGTTATTTTAAACGCTTACCTAGAATGTTCCTATCATCACCAGCTTGGTAGTGTTGGTTACTTTGTCTCTTGACCATCTCCTCTTTTCTGTCTGAATTTTTAGATGTACTTATGTTTTAGCTAATTACTTGGCACAGATTGTAAGGCATTAGAGCTGGAATAATTAGTGTTTATGCCTGTTATTCACATGCTTCTTTTGTTGGGCATTCATAGTGGAGAGTTAAGTTAATTTGGAAAAATGTAAGGCTATTTTTGAAATTTGCTGCCATCCCTTTGATGCTATCATGCCATTAATGTGAGTATTAATGTGTATAGGAACATTACTTTGGATGATTTCAACATAGTTTCATTTTACATTTTCATTCATCACATATTGTAATTCATCTTCAGATATTCTGTTACCTATAATTTATATAAACTAACTTTTCTACTTTCAACATAATTGGAAAATTACAGATATCTTTCTGTGATTAATTTATAATCTAATACTTTCATTGTTGGAAAATGTACTTTGCTTGATTTCCATTATTTGAAATTTATTAAGCCTTACTTTGTGGCCAAGATTGTGGTCTGTCTGAATCAATGTTCCAAAAAGATTATGAGTCTGATATTCTATCAGAAATATTTTATTGATAATGTATTTTTTCTCAATGTCTTTGTTTTCATCTTCTATCAGCTACTGAAAGAAATTATTATCCCTAAATATAGTTACAATACAGTTATTTCTCCTTTTAGATCTATTTACTAGATATCTTTTGAAAGTTTTCTTTTAGTGCATAAACATTTGAGTTGATACATCTTTTTAGTGAATTGATTAGCATAGAATATATTTTCATTTTCTCATTCTTTATGAAATGTCATATTTATAGTTCTTTAAATTTGGGTTATATGTACAGATAACTATACAAACTGACACCTATCGGAGGATACTATGATAGCTTATGATTAAAGTATAACACACCCATATCTGATCTTGCAGCAGACAAGACACTCTGATGAGAGATGGAGGAAACCAAAGCAACCTTTCCCCTATACAACATTCATTTCTTATTCTTGTTAAAGACATCATGGTAGATATAATATATAACATTGGGGGAGTCTTAATGAATGAGACATCAGAGCTCTGTAGTATATTGTATAACATTTCCAAAAGCCCAACTTGATTTCTAAATATCTGAATGATTACCAAAACGAAACTCTGGACAATTGGACAATGGGTCTACATGGCAAACTACACAGTCTCTGCCAGTCTTTCTTTCTTTCTTTCTTTCTTTCTTTCTTTCTTTCTTTCTTTCTTTCTTTCTTTCTTTCATTCTGCAGATAACATGGCTTTTCCTCATCAACAGAACTTGGGATGTTCCTGCGTTCAGAAGGCTTTCTGAAAAAAGCCTTTTCCTGCAGCTTCAGTTAATACCTCTTCTGGAGAAGGGACTCTCTTATCAACCTCAGCTCTCAGGTCAAGGTCATGTGGATACCACTCAATTGAGCAAATTCCTGATGCTTAGGCTCTCACATACCATGCTCTAAAGCTTCCCAACCCAGTTATAATGCAACTATGAATTGCTCTCTAAAGTTATTTATTAGACTTTGTTTCTTTTCCTGAAATCCTGCTGTTCATTTCTGTTTACACTTTTTCATTAATTAATTAATTTATTTACTTTGCATCCCCATTGGAGCTTCCCATCTCTCCTAACCTCCCAGGCCCTCCTTCTCATTTCCCTTCCACTTATGCACTTCTCTTTTTCTCCCTAGAGAAAGGAAGACCTCCCATGGATATCAACCTGCCTTGGTAGTAGGACTGGACAGATATTCTTCTATTGAGGCCAGAGAATGTTATCTAGTTAGAAGAAAGGTATTCAAAGGCAGGTAACAGAGTCAGAGACAGCCCCTGCTCCTGCCGTTAAGGTTCGCACATGAGGACCAAGCTGTACATCTGTAACATATGCTTTTTACACTTTTATTTTTGCAATGGTTACCACTATAGTCTCTGGTGTGACATGAGTCCTCAATATATACCAATTTAATAGGTACTGCTTTTTCTTACTCATTGAGACCATTGAGACCAAAATTCTACCCAAGTCTACCTTAGTGAACCAAGGGGTTGACAAGGTCTATTTTGAAAAGTATTTTCAGAGTTCTTACATACTGAAATCCAAATATTGCTGTTTGGAACTCTGTTTTATTTTACCGCTTGTCTACAGCAAAAGGAGACTGTTTTTCTGTTTGTATCAAGTGTGTTTGCAGAGAAACCACTCGAGGGGGTTGGGGATGCGGAAATGAAATCGAGGACACTATTACTGTATATCCCTCAATGTCCAGCCTTGCACCCCAAGAAAAAATTTGGTCATTCTGTCATTCAGTGGGAAGTATTGTTCATCAGTACAACCCCTGGATTGACAAAGAATGAGAAAAATGCAGACATGCCTGAAGTACAAGCTCACAGAGACTCTTGTTTTTCTTTTATTTCTCTCTCCTATCCTCCCCATTATAATTGAAGGAAGTTAAAACCCCTTGTGTGATTTGCTGTTTATCAGGCAAAGGATTCTTTGAGGCAATTCCCTGTGGGGCTTGCTTTACATTTTGAGGACATTCCAGTTCAGTAACCGCAGATGGAACATCATAGTTAAAATTTTAGAGAGAAAGACAAATAAGTTTTGAGGAAATAACAAGACTGCAGTTATATAGATGAAAAAAAAAAAGATTCAAAATTTGTTGTTTGCATCGAAAACCCATACCCAGGGAACTGAGAGATGAGGGAATGTAAAGGGAAGAGATGTCACTCTGTTTGTTTGTGTTATGAAGTCATGCTTGTTATGCCATGCAGCAATCGGGAAGGGAATTCCTCTCTGTTTTCTGAATTTCTTGCATCCTAAAATATTCCTTTCCTTTTTTGAGGGGTGGGTAGCATGGAAAAAATAAGGTAAATCAATTCTTATTGTATTCAGTGAAAGCATTTAGTATGGATGTGATGTTCATCAATCACCTCACTACTAATGTTCACTATTAAATATTAGTTACCCTAGATATAAAGCAAAATATGCCCCTTTATTTTAAGAATTTGCGATACTTAATGGTTAATGAGAAAATTTTCATGTGTCAAGCATTTCTTCTTATTTCACTGATGACACATCACATACATGGCAACCTGCGTTTATTTCTTGTGTGTGCAATGTGGACTCACCCTTATAAGATGTGGTCATAGATTGGATCACATAGCGTAAATGATCAGAAACTTCTCTCAAAGATTTCTTTTTACAAAGAAAGACAAAGCATATATATAGCATTCCATGATATGTTTATGAAAAGTATTGAGAAATAAGCTTCATTAATTGTCATGTAGATACTTCTAAAAAGAAATATTCCTTCCTGTACTGAAGTTTCTTAAGAATCGGGAGGTAGAAAAAAACTTACTAAGCTCAGGAAGTATACAGAACGTGTGAGGAACAGAAACCCTTGAAAGTCACAGGATTGAAAAGAGGCCTTTTAAAATGTTATCTTAAGTGGTAACAATTGCTCAATAGAGTATAGTCTGACTAACTGAGTTTTCTGCAAATCCTGCCGAAACCTCAGAGATGAAGCTTTTGTGAGTTTTAACATAAGCAGGAGTGAACATTTAGTGGTGGGGCTACCTTTGAGCCTTTAACGTTTCTATAAGCAGTACTCCCTCAATACTCCTGAAAGTATGTTAAATAAACTCCTTGGTTACCAAACTAGACTTCTGTGGTAGATTTCCTATCTGTAAATCATAGACATTCTTCCGTGGCTCCCTAGAAAAAAATGACACAACGCCACCTTGTGAACAAAGAGAAGACAGCTGTTTTTAATGGTTGTTGTCTCAAATAACCAATTAGGAATACTGGCTCTTTTTATTCATTTGCCATATTCTAAAATTTTAACAAAACCATAAAGATCTTTTTCTACATGAAATGGCTTGGGCATACAGTATTCCACATCTGCTTTTTCTATAACAAGAGGACTGGCTCTGAGAGTTCTAATCAGTAGGTTGTGTATGCTCAGTGGTGCTTGAATGGGGTTACCTAACAATCCCCATGTTTCCTCTCTTCTAGCACTCACCAGGCTCATGATCTGAGTATATAGCAAACAAGTGCAGTTTAGGCATACTGTAAAAGAGATGTTTTCTTTTTTAATATAATTTTTTATTTATTACAATTTATTCACTTTGTATCCCAGCTGTAGGCCCATGTACTACAACTCTAAAAGACAGTAACTGCAAAACCTAATGCTACCAACAACACTATCATTGTTCCTTTTATTTTCTGTGGATCTCCTTTAAGGAAGTGGGGGAAGCCATCCCTTTTTGGGTGAAATTTTATGGGTGCTGACAAATGTCCACTTCCCCCCAATTTTCTACAAAATTATCTTAGGTGACTTTGTTTGAAGTTCTAAGTCTCTACATGGACCCACTTTGGTTGCTCGTTGGCTGTTCCAAGGGACCACTCTGTTTCAAATGTAAGTGCCAGAAGGACTGAAGAACTGGATTTCTCAATTTTTTGTTTGGTCACTGTGTCACTATAGAAATATTTACAGAGGCAACTGATCACAGGAATGCTACCACTTTATAGAGTTGGTAGGCTTAGATAAAACATATAGAAGTATAGCTTAGAATGGAGTTCTGAGCCATGAGGTACTAGCCAGAAAGAGTGGGCAGTCAATGTGGGGAATCACCCAGAATTCCTATAAAAACTGAAACACTGGATGTGTAGAGATGGAGGGAATAGGCGTGGTATTGGAAGAAGAATGTGAAGCAGAAAAATGTGGGCATAGTAGGTGCTTACAGTTTGCTTAAACTAAAGATCACAAGAGTCCTAAACACTCTACTTTAGTAAAGGCATGTAAAGATAATTTGTAAATAGATATGTTTTACTTACTTTTTATCTGCAGTGGGAATATAGAACATCGATCATTGCTGATACATAAAATAGCTAACCCTATCTAGTTCTTTGGTTTTACTGAATGTTTATACTATATAAGCTAAATTAATACTTTCAGTTTTTTGATGGATGAGAATATACCTGTGGAAATGGTCAATAAACAATCTGCTATCTCAGGATGTTTTCATCACAGACTTCACTTTATGGTTCCTTCTGTTTGTAGTCATCAGTGTGGTCTTACAAGGTATTATAACTCTATATAATATCATCTCCTCTTAAAATGTCTTCTTACTCTGAAGAGAAAAAGAAATGCTACTTATCCACAAGTCACTTATGAAATAATTTTTGAAGTAACTCAGTCACATCACCACATCAAAAGCAAAATAAATAAACATGACATTTAGAAAAACAAAAACACTGCTGGCTCATGCCTAAATTGGAAAAACATAGATGGTGAATATTAATCAGTAAAGCACAATTATTTCAAGCATATCAATTAAGGTTAATAAGTCAAGAAGCACTATGGTATATTTATAGCTTTATTATGATAAACATACTTCAGTAGTTCAAATGTGGAAGTGCATGGTGTATTGGAATGAGTATCAGTTTACTGTCTTATTTTCCAGTTCTATAAAAAATATGAAAATATAAAATTTCCTTTATATTTATGGAAGAAAAGGAAACATCCAGCTGAAAACTTCAAAACTACATATAATTTGAAAAGCACTTTCTGGTACTTATATTCAATGGTTGCTGGAAGATATTTCACAGTTCACACTTTGGAAAGAGAGAGGAACTGACTTGCAGTATCTACTAATTTCTATTTGTAAACACCTTCATCTTAATAAAGTTTAGGTTACAACATCACAACAACTGGCTCGCCCAATCCTGAAAAACCCAGAAGTTGTCTCTGATGACTGTTATGAGATGGACCCAGCATCAGCCTGCTATATAAAGGTCATATGATAAAGGAGGCCATATGTTTTTAACAAAAATTCAGAAAAATAAAGCCAGTTCCATCTCCTTTTTCTTTCTCACAAGTTAGCACGCAGTCTCTAGATTAGAAGACAAGCACCCGAGGCCAGGTGGCATGGCCTCTTCCCTCATGTACCATCTGTGTTTTCAATCTCACTAAAACCTAAGCCTATCTGTGTTGAAGAGGATTAAAGAAGAGCCAGAAATGCTTTATAAAGAAATGGTTTGTCTTTTCTAACATGTAGATATTAAAACACTAAGCACAGGTTAGTTAAGTTGGCCCCAAGCTTTGAAAGGTAGAAACATAAAAAGACCTGGGCTTTTTACCTACCCCTGGGCTACAGGAGAAAAGCTATGATTCTTTGGGAATATTTTTTAGGGTCAGTTTATAACATCGCTAAGTCTTTCCTCATCTCCCCGCATTCTATCATATGAAAGGCCTTTGAAGAGAGTGCGTCAGAAAGACTGAGCCATATTCTTACAATCTGGAGGAACACAGAAACAGATGTTGCTCTGTGTGTCCAAAGCCTGAAAGCAGGAGTTGAGGCTGGAGCTGTTGCTCAATGGAACTGGCAAAGACAATTTGTCGTTAGAAGTCTACTGAGTATCTACCAGACACAAGGCAAACATCCATGTTTTGGTTCTGATGAGAGCCCTCCCTAAGGAAGCTGGTCTGTGAGTCATTTACGAGGAGACCTCCTCTGAGAGGATTTACTATGAGAGGGAAACCATCTAAATGAAAATCATGAGGGCTTATTCAGACAAGGATGGACAGAGGAAGAGCCCAAATTTTTCTCTCATGAAGCTCAGAAGCTCCCACAGAACACCATGCATGAAAGTCAACCTTAGCTACTCGTGAAACCCAGAGAGTATCAATACCAGACTATGGCATGCCACCTAAAGTGTCATATTATTTATCTCCATTTTGTCTGCATTTTGCTGCACTTAAACTTTCAGCCAGGAGACAATGGAAATCCTCTGTTCCAGAAGAAACAAAACACACCTGGAGACATTGTGGCACCAAGCTTTCCCATGAAAGGCTTGCTAGTTTAGAACAATATTGAAATGGGAAGGGACAACTTACATCAGTTTAGACATGGGGGACTTAAACTGGACAGACCACTGACTATGGGAATGGAGACTTCTTGTGCTTGAGGGGTCTAGATGTTTTTCTTCTTAATATCCAAGAAAGACTAAAAGTGACTTCAGATGTATCCAGTGGTAATGGAAACAACTAAACCCAAATAATATGCTTAGGAGAACAGTGGCATATAGAATAAAGTTTGTTTGTTTCATGTATCAAAATACATCCTTTCAATAAAAAGTCAGTGATTTCAAACCTATATGAAGCTTGAGAACTTTTTGGGATATAATTCTTAACATTGTAACTGTAATTTTCTCTGAAGTGCCACAATCAAAGTAGCTGATGACAAAGGGCAGTCATACCACAAGGTGATTGCAGGCAGTGCAAAGAAAATTATAGGATGGAAGGAAACAAAGGCATTGGTCCAGGCAGTGCCTTTTTTTTAATTAAAATTTTATTTTATTTCTTTCACAATTTATTCATTATGTAATGTTATTGAAGCCCCCTCCCTCAACTCCTCTCAGTACCACCTCCCTCATTCTTCTGCCCTAACCCCTTCCCCTAGTCCACTGAAAGGGGGAGTTCTCCACTATTGCCGTCTGCCTATAGCTTATCAAGTCTCATCAGAACAGTCTGGATCCTCTTCCTCTGTGGCCTGGCAAGGCTGCATCATCAGGGGCAAGTGATCAGACAGCAGGCAACAAGTTTGTGACAGAGGCAGCTCCTGCTCGTCTTACTCAGAAATCCACATGGAGACTGAGCTGCCAGTTGGGTACATCTGAGCAGGGCTCTGGGTCCTCTCCACGCATGGTCCTCCATTGGTTCATCAGTCTCTGCAGGACCCCCAGGGATCAGATTTTTTAGCTTTATTTGGTCTCCTTGTGGAGCTCCTGTCCCCTCCATGTCCTTCTATCCACCACCCTCTCCTTTTCTTCCATAAGACTCCCTGTTCTCTGCCCAAAGTTTGGCTGTGAGTCTCAGCATCTGCTTTGATCCTCTGCTGGGTGGAGCCTTTCAGAGGACCCTCTATAGTAGGCTCCCATACTGTTTCCTCTCTTCCACCACTTCTGGTGTCTATCCTGTTTGCCATTCTGAATGAGATTTAAGCATCTTCTTTAGGGTCCTTTTTGTTGTTTAGCTTCTTTAAGACTATATATTTTGGTTTGTTTATTCTATATTATATGGCTAATATCTGCTTATAAGTGATTGTATACCATGCCTGTCTTTTTGTTTCTGGGTTACTTTTCTATTTCCATCCATTTGCCTGCAAATTTCATGATTTCCTTGTTTTTAATAGCTTAGTGGTATTCCATTGTGCAAATGTGCTATAGTTTCTGCATATATTATTGCGTTGAGGGACATCTAGGTTGTTTCCAGATTCTGGCTATTACAAATAAAGCTGCTATGAACATGGTTGAGCGAATGTCCTTGTTGAATGGTGGTGCATCTTTTGGGTGTATACCCAGGAGTGGTATAGCTGGATCTTGAGATAGTGCTTTTCTCAACTTTCTGAGAAAGCACCAGATTGATTTCCAAAGTGGTTGTACAAGTTTGCACTCCCACCAGCAATGGAGGAAGGTTCCCCTTTCTCTACCTCTTCTCCAGCATGTACTATAACTTGAATTTTTGATCTTAGCCGTTCAGATAGGTGTGATGCAGAATTTCAGAGTTGTTTTGATTTGCAGTTCCCATATTACTAAGGATTTCTTTAAGTGTTGAGATTTCTCTAAGTGCTTCTCTAACATTTGATATTCCTCTGTTAAGAATTCTCTGTTTAGCTCTGTACCCCATTTTTATTTGGATTATTTGGTTTGTTGGTGTCTAATTTCTTTAGTTCTTTAGATATTCTGGATATTAGCCCTCTGTCAGATGTAGCATTGGTGAAATTATTTTCCCATTCTATAGGCTGTCATTTTGTTCTGTTGACAGTATTCTTTGCTTTACAGAGGCTTTTCAGGTACACAAGGTCCCATTTATTAATTGTAGCTCTTAGAGCCTGAGTCATTGGTGTTCTGGTCAGAAAATTGTCTCCTGTGCCAATGAGTTCAAGGCTCTTCCTCAATTTTTTTCCCCAACATATTTGGTGTGTTTGGTTTTCTGTTGAGATCTTTGATGCACTTGGACTTTAATTTTACGCAGGGTATAGATATGGGTCTATTTGCAATTTTCTACAGATGGTCATCCAATAAGAACAGCACCATTTGTTGAAGATGCTATCTTTTTTCCATTGTATGCCTTCGTCAATTTTGTCAAAAATCAGGTGTCCATAGGTGTTTGGGTTTATTTCTGGGTGTTTGATTCATTTCCATATATCTACCAGTCTGTTTATATGCCAGTACCATACAGTTTTTCATTACAGCTTGAGATCAGGGATGGAGATACCTTCAGAATATCTTTTATCGTAAAGGATTATATTAGCTATTCTGGATTTTTTTGCTATTCCATATGAAGCTGAGAAATCTTTCAAAGTCTGTAAAGAATTGCGATGGTAATTTGATGAGAATGCATTGACTCTGTAGATAGCTTTTGGTAAAATTGCCATTTTTACTCTGTTAGTCCTACAGATGAATGAGCATGGGAGAACTTTCCATCATCTGATATCTTCTTCAATTTCTTTCTTCAGAGACTTGAAGGTTTTTTCATATAAGAGTTACTCAATGAGTCAACAAAACCAATAGCTGGATCTTTGAGGAAATCAAGAAGATAGACAAACCCTCAACCTACTAACTAAAAGGCAGAGAGGCGCTATCCAAATCAACAAAATCAGAAATGGAAAGAAGGGCATAACAACAGACACTGAGGAAATCCAAACAGCCATTAGGTCTTACTTTAAAAGCCCATATGACAGACAATTTGAAAATCTAAATGAAATATACAATTTTCTTGATCAAATCCACTTACCAAAGCTGAATCAAGACCGGGTAAATAAATTAAATAGTCATATATCCCATAAGGAAATAAAAGCAGTCATCAAAAGTCTCCCATCCAAAAAAGGCCCAGGGCAGAATTCTACCAGACCTTCAAAGAAGAGCTGACTCCAATATTCTTCAAACTATTCCACAAAATAGAAACAGAAGAAACATTACCAAACTCATTCTATGAAGCCACAGTCACATTGGCACCTAAACCTCACAAAGACCCAACAAAGAAATAGAATTTCAGACCAGTCTCCCTTATGAACATTGATGTGAAAATACTCAACAAAATACTTGCAAACAGAATCCAAGAACACATCAAAGATATCATCCACTATGACCAAGTATGCTTCATCCCAGGTATGCAGGGGTGGTTCAATATACAGAAATCCTTAAGTGTAATTCACCATGTCATCAAACAAAAAGAAAAAATAACACACGATCATCTCCTTAGTTGCTGAAAAATATTTGATAAAATATAACACTCATTCATGTTTAAAGTCCTGGAGAGATCAGGGATACAAGGCACATAGTATGCTTAGACATAGTAAAGGCAATATACAGTAAGCCTACATTCTACTAGACCCAAACTAAATGGAAGAAACTTAAATCAATTCCACTGAAATCAGGGACAAGGCAAGGCTATCCCCACTCTCTCCACATCTCTTCAACATAGTGCTTCAAGTCCTTGCTAGAGCAATAAGACAAAGAAGATCAAGGGTATGCAAATTGGAAAAGAAGTCAAAGTATCACTATTTGCAGATAGTATGATAGTATACATGAATGACCCTAAAAATTCTATTAGGGAACTCCATCAGCTGATAAACATCTTCAGCAAAGTTAACTTTGGATACAAAATAAACTACGAAAAAATGTTTTTCTGAGACTGATACTCCAACCAAGGACCATGCATGGAGATAACCTAGAACCCCTGCACAGATGTTGCCCATGGCAGTTCAGTGTCCAAGTGGGTTCAATAGTAATGGAAACAGGGACTGTCTCTGACATGAACTGATTGGCCTGCTCTTTGATCATCTCCCCTTGAAGGGGGAGCAGACTTACCAGGCCACAGAGCAAGACAATACTGCCACTCCTGATGAGACCTAATAGTCTAGGATCAGAAGGAAGGAAAAAAAGACCTCCCCTATCAGTGGACTTGGGGAGGGACATGCTTAGAGAAGGAGGAAGAAGGGAGAGATTGGGAGGGGAAGTGGGAGGGAGCTACAGGGGGGATACCAATTGAATAAAGTGTAATTAATAAAAACTAAAAAAAAGAAAAATCTGTAGCCTTCCTGTATACAAAAAACAAATGGGCTGAGAAAGAAATTAGAGAAACAATACCCTTCAAAATAGGTGAATAGGCTATTGCCTTTTTTAAAGTGTACAGTGAAAGAAATAGGCTTAATCTAGCTTAACTTCAGGTAATTCTGCCAGTGAGAAATGGTGAGCTTTGCCTTGCCTGCTACTCAAGTCATTGGGAGAGAAACAGAAGAAATGACTTTGAAAAACAGAAAATTTCTATGAAGTTTTTTTTTTTTTTTTTTTTTTGACAGTTTTACCAGGGCTCATTAAAGGGTATGTGTTAAGGAACATGAAACTTGGCTTTTTTAAATTTTTTATTAATTACACTTTATTCATTTTGTATCCCCCCATAAGCCCCTCCCTCCTCCCCTCCTGATCCCACCCTCCCTCCCTTTCTGCATGCATGCCACTCCCCAAGTCCATGATAGGGGAGGTTCTCCTCTTCTTTCTGATCTTAGTCTATCAGTTCTGATAGGCTTTTTTTTTTCTGAAATTATTTCCATTGCCTCTTTGCATCAAAGGACTAAAATCTTTTCTCCACAGGACATTACTCCCATTGTTAATTTCATCCAAGGGAGGATTGAAAATTGGCTCCGTTTTCTTTAATGAATTTCCTGTGAAACTCAGAAACCACAAACCAGGATGAACCTCTTTCCTATATTTGAGATGAACACCAATTTGTGGTTAAAAAAATACATGTGCAAAAGAAAATATTCACAAAAAAACCATTCAAATAAAAATTTCCTCTTTTCCAGAAATTTACATTTGCACCATTTTCCTGTTGGTTGTCTTCTTTCTCATGAGTAGAAGTCTTTTCACTGAAGCTCATTATTACATGAATCCCTCTGCTGCTTCTGACTCTGTTAAAATGTATTTCGCTCTTGTTTGTGTAAGATTATTTGGGAGATATACAAACTCCTTGACAGTCACTTCTTTAAACACCAGGAGCCTTTAATTCACACTGTCATCTAGTGTCCATGGTTGTTTTGAGTCTGGTGTCAGTTTAGGCAGCATTCTTTCTTACACAACCATTTCTCAATGCCTGATTTTATGACCTTCTTCTCATTTTACTGTTATTTATTTTAGCATGATATACAAAGGTTTTAAATGTTTAATTTTAGCCTTTTAGATATATCTGTCTAATACTTAAAATACCAGCCGAGTTTTAAATTTAACAAATATATATTATTTTTTTCTGAGTGGCATTAAAATCCAACTAACTGGTTATTGTCTTATTGTTTGTGCACTTTGAAATTCTTGAAATGATTCTTGCATCATTGGATTATAATTTATTTCTGAAAATTACAGCATCTTCAGTAATCGGAATCTATGCCTGCTGTCATTTTGTTTTGTTCAGAGTTGGATTGGCTTTTTGTTGTTTTTGTTTTGTTTTTTTTCCTGAAAGAATGTCTCACTCTCTACAGCCTCAGGGTAGTCTTGAAAGATGTTTCTGCAGTTCTTCCTCATCCACTGAGTGCTGTGATTACAGACATAAACCACCACCTCTAACTCCTCTTTCCCTCTTCAACTGAATCTTATTTAAAACGTTTTCTCTCCATGCTTCAGGCCCTTTATAGGATAATCGTGGTTGAATATTGATCTGTGAGGTTCTTGTGGGTCCAAATTTAAGATGATATTCCTCCAGGACAGTCTGCTCAGGCTTCTGGGAGGATCCAGAGTCTTTCACATGAAGACCTGGCTCTACACTGGGCTCCTAGAGCAGGCATGTACTTCTCAAGCCAGTTTTAGGGTCAGGTTTCTGATGACTTGTGGCCATTTTCCTCAGTATAAATTTGACCTTTGGAATTCTTGCTGATCACAAAACTCTCTCACTCTTTGAAGGATAAGTAGAATTGTGAACCCAGAAACATATCATTAGTTATTTCCTATGTAGACTTAAATTTCTGTCTGTGTTACTTCTACTGCATCTAAATTTTCTGGTGAGAGAGGTCAGAGGGTGGGACATCTGGTCTACCAAATGTGCCCAAGTCTTTCACATTTTTTGTATGTTCCATTTCCTCCTCTTTCCCTTAATGTTTAAGTTTACATTGCCCATCACTCATTTAATTTTCTTTGGTGTCTTTTTTGTACTTACTTGTTCTGTACATAATTTTTATTTATATTTTTATTAATTATAGTTTATTCACTTTGTATCCCACCTGTAGTTCCCTTCCTCCTCCCTTCCTAATCCCACACTCCCTTCCTTTTCTCCACACATGCCCCTCCCTGAGTCCACTGATAGGGGAGGTCCTCCTCCCCTTCCTTTTGATCCTAGTCTATCAGGTCTAATCAGGAGTGGCTGCATTGTCTTCCTCTGTGGCCTGGTAATGTTGCTCCTTCCTGGGTGGGAGGGTGATCAAAGATGAGGCCAATCAGTTCATGTCAGAGACAGTCCTTATTCCCATTACTATTGAACCCACTTAGACACTGAACTGCCATGGGCTACATCTGTGCAAGGGTTCTATGTTATCTCCATAAATGGTCCTGGGTTGGAATATCAGTCTCAGAAAAGACCCATGGGCCCAGATTTTTTGCACTCTCCCCAAAGTTTGGTTATGAATCTCAGCATCTGCTTTGATACACTGCAGGTTAGAATCTTTCAGAGGCCCTCTGTGGTAGACTCCTATCCTGTTCCCTCTTTGCTCCCTCTTCTGATGTCCATCCTCTTTGTCTTTCTGAATGAGGATTGAGCATCTTAGCCAGAGTCCTTCTTCTTGATTAGTTTCTTCAGGTGTACAGAGTTTAGCATGTTTATCCTATATTTTGTGCATATTTTACTATTGCGTTTTTGCTTTAAATGTTATGACAAGCTTGCTGTGTCATTTCCACAAGCTTTCTATTCACGGCTTACAGAAGATCCTTCTCATCTCAAGCTACCTTCTCAGCAATTCATTGTTCATTTTCTATTTTCTTAGAGACCACAGTGCTTTAAAACTTTTCAAGAACACATAAAATGAATACATTGCAAGTTTTACATCTGTTACTGTAATACTTCTCCCCAAACATACTTTAATTCCAAATACTAATTTTCTTCTTATGTTGTAGATACAATTATTCATTTTTATTAGCCATCCTTGAAATAAGAGCTTCATTCTTACAAAGCATAATATTTATTGAAAAGGATAAAGCATTAACTGTTTCTTGTTAATCATTATGCACTTTACTTATTGTTTAGTATCCTCTTAGGAGGTATCAAACTGGAGAACTGGTTGATTTATTCCTACTCAAACTGATATAAGTGAAAAATTATGATACTGTTTATCCCAGACTTGGTACACTGGCTTTGGCTTGTTTGTTTGCTTGTTTGTTTTGCTTTATCTTTAGCATATTTTGTAAATTAATTTTGTTTTTGACAATTTCATATATATATATATATATGTATATATATAATAGCATGGTTAATCTATCTCCCTTCCATCCATATTAACTGTGCCCTCACACATACACAGTCACCACACACACCTATTAATCCCTTTCCTAGATTCATGACTTTGGGGGTTTGTTTTGTGACCAATTGGTGATAATTTTCTTAGAATTATCTATTGGAGGCCAATGAGTACACAACTATACACACATCAGTGGGTACATAACTGAAGGCAATGGCTTACTTTCTCCATGAACTGGCTAAGAGTACACCAATGTAGGGTAAGGACTTTAAATGTCCCTTTATTAATGCCTGAATATTGTGTAGATCCATTCATCTGCAGCTGTTGTGAGACTGTGATTAGAATTCTTGTGACTTGCCCAACAGATGTGACCAATAGGTAACTTGGTCTTTGGGTGGGTCCCCTAGCAACAAGGGGAGCATGGGTCATATTTGATGTGGACTCAGTCACCTGATTTTGGATCACTTTCCCTAGCTAAGCTGCCTTGTTTAGTCTCAATAGAAGTGGATGTACTAAGTCCTGATGCAACTCGATGGGACAAGGCAGATTTGTAAAGAGGGGGGGGTGTCTCTTTTCTGAGAATAAGGGATGAAGGGATATGGGAGAGGGTTGGGGATGGGACTCAAAGGAAAGGAGAGAGGGGCTGTGATCAGGATGTTAAATGAATAAACTTTTTTGAAAAAAGAAATGTTACTTCACATCCTCTATCCTTATTTTCTGGCACTTACATTCTTTCTTTCCACTCTTTCACAGCATTCCCACTACTACTGAAGAGGATAACACAATGACTCCTTTAGGCTGTGACTTTACCAGTCACTTTTCATAACACTTTGTATAAAGATCATGCTTTGTGTAGTGATTGCATTCTCCCAATTACCAGAAGGAGAAGCTTTTCTTATCAAAGTCATTTTAGTTGGTTTATTGTTTGTTTGTTTGTGGTAAAGAGAAGGACTTTTTCGTGAATGATCTAAAACTACTTGTGGGTTTTTCTTCTAGAAATCTGGAAAGGCGAGGTTCACTAAGTGAGATCACTTGCTCAGCTTCTGCACTCCTGCCAGTCCCTCTGCTCTGTCCCTCTATGCTGCAGACTTCTGGTCCAGGATAGCAGTTAACTCATAACCTGGCACAACTATGCTTTCTGTTGAACTGAGTGGGAGAAACAAGAAGAACCAAAGAAGGTTGGACACCAAATGAACTGAGGACACCGCACATCACCTTAGGCCCAAACCAAGCGTATATAAAACCCAGGAAGTTGAAAAAGGATTAAACGGTCACTTTTGTTGTAACAGAAGACCAGACAACACCTCTTCTGAAGCCTACCTTTTGATGAAAATTGCTGATAAATCAACTGCAAGTTAGTTTTATAATCTTTTACAATTTTCTAGTTACACATAATTTTTATAAGTTAAAGTAATGTAAATACATCCCAGACTCCATAAACCTGTTTTTAAACTGGTTTCTAAGGACCTAGGTTTCCCACTTATTCAGAGTCATCTGTTAGTCTCCGTGGGAAATCAGTTGCAGGACTCCAGATAAACATTAAAATCTAAGTCTGCCTAATTAATTTACTAAAATAAAAAATGGGTATCGTTTGTACAAAATCATACCCACCATCCATTAACCTTAAATCTTTCTTAGTTTGACTGTAATAACTAACACAAAGTAAATATCATACAAGGAATTATTATACTGTATTGTTTAAGAAACAATGCCAAGAACAAGTCTACATATATTTATAATAAATTCAACTTCTAAAATGTATTTGAATCTCAAACTTATTACTGTGTGAATGTGGAAATCATGGGTATATGAGTCTAATTGTACTTTCTGGCAGCTCAGAGGGACCAAGTCATAAGTGTTAGCTAGTCAAACACCATCCTCATCCAGAATTCATCCTGGTTTTATGAAACTCAGTCATCTGTACTTAAGTCATTTTAGTCGTTTTATTGTTTGTTTGTGGTAAAGAGAAGGACTTTTTCATAAATATTCATTGTTAAGAAGGAAGCCAAAATCATTTGTCAGAGGGAAAGCTCACTGTCCTGCTTCAGTTATAGTTTTACCATATATTCTCAAGAGCCTTGTCTAGATATGAGTTACAACTGTCTTTTATGATGCTGACCATATTGACACAGCTCTCTGGCTCTGTGAAGAGCATCATTTTATCCCAGCTACTCAGGCTGAACTGTGAGCAAAGTCTTCTTACCTTTCTAAAAGGGAAAACCACTTCCATTTATTGCTTTAGACAAGTACGAAGAAGTCTGCAGGGGTCAGTATGCTGGTGCTGCATCTTAAACAAACAAGGCTTATTGCTTTGGTGATAAGACAAAATTTTAAAAATGCAAAATTTGTGTTGGTTTGACTCAATGTTCTCATTATCCTCAAACACAAATTGCTTACAAAGTGTACAAAGTTGACACTAAACACATGACAGGACTTTAATTCAGAAAGCTGATGGAAACTCCAGACAAACTTTCACAAAGCTACTGCACAAAAAGCTTCCTGATTGAGTGTAATATGGCTCCTGAGGTCACACATGACTTTCCCATTACCATGGACTGTATCACCAAAAACTGTCAGCAAAATAAACCTTTTCTCCTTAAAACAAGCTACTGTCTTTTTATCATGATCACCTCTGCAAGGAAAGTCATTTCCGGGGCAAATCACATAAGTTGCTGCAGTTAATCTTGCTGATTAGACAGAATGAACCAGTGCAGCCACTGAAGTCATCCCACAGACCACTCCAATTTGTATTTCAATTCGATTTGTTTTAGCTCAATAGACACAGTTTGAGATGTCTGGGAGATGCATAAGGCAATTATCTCAGAAGCCTGAAAATTATGAGTCTTCTTTGGCAGGGGTTATTTCTCAAGAGATGACATCTCTTTGGAGATATCTTTGATTCTATATTAGACTCATGATGATGCATAGCCTTTTAAAACAATTTAGACTCCTTTTATTGTTGCTGGCTTGTAGAAAGAAGATTTTGACAGAAAGATCAATGACTTAGCAAGCAAATAATTGTTTTACCTAATCTGCTAAGTTCAAACAGTCCAGTTTCCTCAACAGTACATTGAAAGGAATGAAGAAGAAGCTGCCATTCTTTCCACTTATACAATTGTCTCCTTGACCAGAGTTCAGCCCTCATTTACCATAAAGGATGGAGAGAAGAAATTTTGGAAAGTTGTCTTCTGATCTCCACAGGTGCACTGAGCATTCCTCTCTTTCTCTCTCTCTCTCCCTCTCTCTTTCTCTCTCTCTCTCTGTCTCTATCTCTTGGTGATGATGATGTTCATGAGTGTTTTAAATACATGCATGAGAAATTGGATCTGGAGCGCAAAAGGCTACGCAAACTGATACTTCTGTCCACCTGTGCAATCCCCAAATCTGAGTCAAGACAAAGTACTATAGCTTCTATATTAATTTCATTTTATTCATATACCTCTAATATGTCACAAACAAATAACTGTTTGGAATTAATAAATATTAATTGTTAAGAAGGAAGCTAAAATCAGGCCAACATAAAAAAAGGCTGCATGTTAAGAAATGAAGAACAGAAATCAGTATTATGCACTGGTGAATGACTGGTGAATTAGATATTCACTTCAAGACCAAAATGATTCCAATATCATTGCCGTTCTGTGTGTGGCTGGACAAACATTGCATGATTTTGAAGGCAATACCAATAAGCATTTTTTTCAAGTTTCATTTATATTATTTTCTCATTCCAAAATTTTCTTCGCACACAACCTAATGTGATTGTTGTCACACTAACTCAATCGAGTTTAGGTAGAGATTTTGCATCCAAAATCTAGACAGCATGTAAAGCCATAGAGAATGAACCCAAATTTATGTTGTAAAAGAAGAACTTTCTTCTCTCTACTGTTATTTGTGCTGGATTGTTTTGTGTCAACTTGACAAAGCTAAAGTCATCTGAGAGGAGGCAACCTCAATAAGAAAATGCCTCCAAAAGATTGGGCTGTAGGTAAGACTAAAGGCCATTTTCTTCATTGCTGATTGATGAGGGAGAGCCCAGCCCATTGTGGGTAGTGCCATCCATGGGTTGGTGGTTCTTGTCCTATAGGAAAGCAGGCTGAGCAAGCTATCTTGATCAAGCCAGTAAGCAGCACTCTCAATGGCCTGTGCATCACCTCCTGCTTCCAGGTTCCTGCCCTGTTTGGTTTCCTGTCCCAACTTCCTTTGATGATGAACAAAGGGAATATGGGAGTGTAAGCCAGTCAAATAAACCCTTTCCTCCCCAGCTTCCTTTTTGGTTATGGTGCTTCATCACAGTGACAATAGAATCCCTAAGATGGATTTGTACTCCAGTTTTCAAAGTTTTGGAAAAATAGCTTGCTTCTTTTCTTTGTATATGTTATTTTTTATATAAAATAAGTGATTTTGAGGCAAAAGAATCAAATCAAATAAATATTTCCAAGATTGGAGGCAGGTAGGCATACATGTGTGTTATAAGATTTGCCCATCCGTCATTCAGAACATCTTGTTAGCATCATGTATACCTACCTTCATACATACCTATCCTTCATCTACATTGTTATACATAGGATCCTACATTGTTGATACATTGTTGTTGACATGGGAAGGCCTAAACTTCTGGAAATTAAATTGGAGGAAAACTCCAAGTGTACATGCCTGTGTAGTCGGCATGAGTGGATAGGTACATGTATGCATGTGTGTGTTGGCACTGCAGATCACTATTGTCTTCCTCAATTGTTTCCACCTTTCTTCAATTATACATTCTTTGTGCTAGGCATCTGCCCAATGCTCGAAGTCCACGTATCTCTGACCCTTAGTGCTGGATTAGAAGCACACTTTGCGCCCAGTTGCCAGAGCAGGTTCTGCAGATCTGAACTCAGCTCTTCACATGTGCACAACAATTTCTTGCTGACCCATCTCCCTCATCCCCACCCATTTTATACCCTTAAATATAACATACAATAGCTATAAAATGGCTATATACAGTATCTACGTATATCTGTATCTGAGTATTTTGTGAGCTTGTATTGGGGATTACAAAAGTGTAATAAATAGATTGTGTGTCAAGAAACTTTTCAAACAGAACTCTGGCATATGAGTACTTATAATACTTGTTATAAGAATGGATACTATGTGTAGGCAAATCCTCATTGCCTTCCTTTTTTTCCTGAGTTCAATTCATAAGTTACATTTCATTTTATTCCTTTGCAGGACAGTGGGCTTCAACAACTTCTCAGTTGGACTTTGTCTATGGATATTATAAGATAAACACATTGTTCTTAACATTAGAAAAAGGTCCCCTAAAAAATAAAAAAGGCCACAAGTTGCCACAAGAGTCCTATTTCTTAATTTTGATTTTGTTATCTTCCAGCTCCTTATTTCTTCATCTCAACTACATTATTCTACCTTAACAAGACTGTTTTAGTTGTTAGATATTATAAAATCAATTCAATAGATTACACAATAAATTTAATATATAAATTATATTACACATAATTACAAATTAAATAATATAAAAGCATGGAACATTAAATTTTAGTTCATGTTCTAAGAAGAATCTAATAATCACTTGTTTTGTTATTAGAGCAGTCAGACCTTGGCCAGACAGAGCTAAAATGACATATTTTAAAAATGCATGAAAGCACACACAGAGTAAAGGCACTGTAGTGTTGTTGTGGCTGGCTGTTGTAAATTAAGCATGGCTGACGGGCAGCACCAGGGAACTAGCAGGGTCTTCATTATCAAGTATTGAACTGTTGCTGTATATATGGAAAGGCACATTTTGGCTAAGGAAGGAAGTTCTAAATAAAAAACAAGCTCCCAGGAATACATACTTTTGAAATGAAGAATAAAATGTACATTCAAAATGCTACCTTCTTTCTTTAAAATATGTTGCGATCCAAGCTAGAATAAATAGTGGGGAAGACTTCTAGGAAGTGTATAGAGGATTCAATTTCTCAAATCCTAAGAATCAAATCAAAGAAACTGTACTTCACTACATTAAAGTGATGAATTTCAATTTTGAATTGGACCATCCTGTACCAATAAGACGAATAATTAACAGAATCATTGATGACATATAAATGAATAATGGAGTTAATTATCACATGATGGCTTTCTGAAACTTCAGTTTTCACCTTAGTGAGATTCAGGTCCAAGACAATTAGTGAAAAATGTGGTCTCTGTCTACATCTAGTAGACTGCAAAAAAACTTAACTCAGAAAGACAATGAATCATAGGATATTATTGCTTTCTTTAAAGTGTGGCCTGTGTAACCTGTTCATGGATGCAAACACTATGTTTTCCAGGATGTTCCGGTAACAGTATTGCTAAACAATATGTGCAAAAATGGTGCCAGCATGTTAACTTCCACCAATGCTTTTTTTTTTCATTGTTTCAATAATTCATTATCTTTGTTCTTCCTGGTCCTCCTTTATAAACTCACAATGATAAATGGATTTGAGGGCTTAAGAGATGGCTCAGTAGTCAGGAGTACTTGCTACTCTTTCAGAAGACTTAGGCACAGCTCCCAGTTATTAAATATAGTTAAACACATAAATGTTCAAGAACATGTCCAAAGTTAAAACTATTGATTTCATCAAGTTGTTGGACATTCATCTTTGTAGATAAGCAATGTGGCACTGCTGGCCTTAAGGACTCACGTTCCACTGTAATATTAAAAATGATCTATTGTTGCAATATATGCTGACCTTCACTTTACCCAATAGCATATTTCATGAATGTTTGTCAATGGCAATGCTGGAACAAATAAAAATTTAAGGTATTAATCTGCTTTGAAAACATAACAAGCTATTTCAGGGATTGTTTAGAGATCAATTTTGTAACAGATGTTAGCTTATAATGTTCTAATTTCAAGTAGTATTTATTTAATCCTTGGGAGGAAATATATCAGTTATCATCCATGTGGAGGACATAAACATCTCCTAGAACAACCTTAAGGATCTTGAATTTTTTGCTTTTAGAGTAAATTCTTACAGTTAATAATTTTCAGTCCTGCTTAGTAGTTTGAGTTGTGAAGTAACTGCAATAGAGGTGAAAAGAAGAGACCCTAAGGCACATAAGTCTGAAGCCTATCTTTGTATGTGTTTTATGACTTCAGAAAAAAAATTAACCTCTCCAAATAGCATTTTATTCAGTTTCTTATATAAAGATTTTATCTTTATTTATTTGTTATTTTAAAAAATTAATTATTTTTTTTATAAATTACAGTTAATTCACTTTGTATCCCAGCTATAGCCCCCTCCCTCATCTCCTCCCAATCCCACCTTCTCTCTCTAGTCTCCACCCATGCCCCTCCCTTAGTCCACTGAAAGGGGAGGTCTTCCTCCCCTTCCTTCTGACCCTAGTCTATCAGGTCTCATCAGGACTGGCTTCATTGTCTTTCTCTGTGGCCTGGTAAAGTGGAAGTAACAATGGCTACCTCATTACCTCATTACTAGAACTCTGGGTGAGTTCAAGCATGAACCTCATAATAGGACGCTGTAACAATTTGTGTTCACTGCACAGCTGACAGCTTCAGTGTCTATCCAGCATCTGTGAGATTTCATCTTAAAATGTAAATGTGACCATTATGCACATCTCAGTTCCATGAGTGTTGATGATGCACATTAACTTCAGTTTCTTTTTATGTCAACACAACAAAATACGTATCAAAAATAGATTCTACTTCCTTATGTACACATAGGTTTCCATTTCCTCTTACCATTTGGAAAAAAAAGGAGTGTGGCTATTTGTAAGATAAGAGCTTGTGGAAAACAGCACAATTATCGAGCCATTCTGAAACATCTCAGTAGGTATTTGTCAGCTTCTACAGACTGTACAAACACACAATGGCATAATGAACATTTCTACTAAAGGAGAAATGTGTAACTGTAACACAATGACAAAGAGAATCAAAGGAATGGAACAAAATGCAGTCAGTGCATTTGGTTCTAATCTAAACATCCCCCTGATGGACACCAAGAAAGGATTTGATGTGTGCTACTTAACATTTTCTTTAGTGTATTTTATACTGTTCATCTTTGTTTATTTCATGAGAAGGTCACCATCCTTTTGTCAAAATAAAGCAAGTAGAGTATGGTGAGTAGGAAATATTTTTGTGATTCCAGTGGTATCATTCAGAGATTGTTGTAGAAATGGCTTATGAGAAAATGTAATGTGTGTACACACACACACACACACACACACACACACACACACACACAACTTAAAATGAGAAATAATGGAATCCAAAACCAGATTCCATGTATTTGCATTCATAAAACCGTGGCTCTGGTAGTCATTTTTGAAGCTGAATTTATTGTAGTTTTGAAAGCAAGGGGGCCTTTCATGGACAGCTTATACATGACCTGAGAATATACGATGCCAGGCACTTGCAGTCATAGAGATCTTCCTTTGACAAGGACTGAATTACTTTGAGTTACACTAGTTACCATAGGAGAAGGAAAACAGAAGCAGGCTTTATGAAGAATTATTAAAGTGAGATATTGAGAAGTAAGAGAAACTCCCAAAAGTAAGCTTTAAAGGGTTTTGTATAGTTTTTTATAAATTAATTTATTTTTTATTAAATTTTTATTTTTTATATTAATTACAGTTTATATACTTTATATCCCAGCTGTAGCCACCTCCTTCATTCCCTTCCAAACCTACCCTCTCCCTCTCATCTCCTCCCTGTCCTTCTCTAAGTCAACTGATAGGGGAGGTCTGTCTCCCCTTCCATTGACCCTACCTTATCAGGACTCATCAGGACTGGCTGCAATGTCCTCCTCTGTATCCTAGCTAGGCTGCTCCTCTCATGGAGGGTGGGGAAGTCAAAGAGCCAGCCATTGAGTTCATGTCACAGATAGTCCCGATTCCCCTTACTAGAGAGCCAACTTGGACCCTGAGCTGCCATGGGCTACGTCCAAGCAGGGGTTCTAGGTAATTAAAGGGGTTTTAAGATTTGTTTTTGTTAACATATCTGTCTCTGCTCCTCATATCTATTATTATCCAACATGTGGGCCAACAGGTGTTAGTTCATTAAATATAGAATTAAGTGATTACATCGGAGCCCTCTCATTTTATTTTCATTTAGTTGAACCATCTTTCTTTGCATTTTCAAGGAAGTTAAGAAAACACACAGAAATACTGAGGATGAAACAACTATATGATCATAAATGTTTGCTAAACTTCATTAATGCTTACATTGATGAGCTTAATTTAATAAAGCATCCCCTAAAACTGGAATGCTCATGGGAATACAAAATAATGCAGATCAGGAGACATGTTGCTTCCTCAAGTTGTAAAATACAGAAATAACATAGGAGTTATTAACTCAGTCCTCATATTCATCTATGAGCAATGCTAGTGATAATACAAGGGATTACCATTGTCTACCATCTTTAATAATATAATGGAAACTGATAGTTTTGAATAAAAATTAACACACTAATGCTTTTATATAATTTTTATTTTTTTATATTAATCACAAGATGTTTACTTTGTATCCCAGCCGTAACCCCCTCTCTCATTCCCTCCCTCATCTCCTCCCTGCCACTCTCTAAGTCACACTAATGTTTATGAGAGTTTTGTTTTGTTTTGTATTACAACTAATAGTGGGAACAACTCAATGTCCATCAGTTGATGAAGAGTCATTAAATAGAATGGAAAGTCCATACAATGGGATAATAGGCTCAAATAAAATAAGTGAAGTACTGGTGAGTGCCAAGACATGGGCAAATCATGTAAACATTATACTAAGTTAAAGAGACCAATCATAAAGACCTAGACATTCATGATTCCACATACATGAAATTTCCAGAAGATGAAACTAGAGAAACAGAAATACATTGCTTTAATAAAAATTGAGAGAAAGGAATGAATGCTGAAAAAGAGGGCTTCTTCCTTGGATATATGAAATACTCTAAAACAGACTGAGATATTAGGTCAAAAAAATCAGTAAACATTAAAAATCTCTGAGTTACACAGGATCTGGTTAGATTATATGTGAATTACATATTAAGAAAGAAAATTGTTAGACACAAATAACCACTCTTCTCAGGTAAGATAAACATGCAACAAAAAATTAGAATGATGGACTTACACAGACCCATTTGTTTCTTTGATTCTTTAATGTCTCAAATATTTAGAGACTACAGAATCTGCCTAGAAACAACACACACACACACACACACACACACACACACACACACACACACACTCATACATGTATGCATGTACACAAATTTTGAGTAGTCCAGATAATTTGGCCACTATGCTCTTAAAGATAACTACTAACAGCATAGTAATTAAGAGTACATTTATTTTCTTAAAAGAACTGACTTCTGAGATTTAATTCAAACTTTCTGTATCATACATGTTATTACTTTAGGAAAGTTCTATATAAGATATAAGGCTTTTCATTTAGGGTTCTTAGAAATAACAGAGAGGGAAAATCTGACAGAAATAAGAAATGTTACTGCTCAGAAAGATGAGGAACCTACAATATGACCATGTCCTGAAGAACATTCACCTCTGACCAATTGGTATATATGATGATATATACTAACCAAGGGGTACATAATGATATACACTAACCAATGGGTATATATGTATAGTAACCAATAGGTATACACACACACACACACACACACACACACACACACACACACACACACACACACATATATATATATATATATATATAAACAGTTACGTAATGAACTAAGTACTTTATATGGAAAACTACTAAATCTCTTGCCACAATTTTTATTACATAGTTCCTTCACATGGAAGAGGTGAATCCAAGTACATTAAAGGCATTGTGATAAGAAAGTGAGATTTAGCAGGGAGGTCAAAGTCAAAACACTGTCTTTCTCTGTTCTTTTGTCTGTCACATTTTGTAGCCTCCCTCCAACTTTAGGGAGTGAGATAGATAATAGTCTGTCTCCATCTACCTTTTCTTCCTGACCTACTTATAAATTAATCAGTGGCTAGAATCAGTTTCACTAGGAATGAGTTGAGATAAAAACTTTAATTTAACTTGAAATATGATTTATTGGTAATGCACAGGGGGTTATCAGGTTAAGGAAGCCTGTAGAGATCAGAAGTTGCTATGGTCTGGATTCTTGTATTCTCTGTGAGTTTCTGGGCTGATACATAACTTTAGTGACTGTGCTAGAATATAGGTCCTTTCAGAGATTACTGACACTATGAAAGAGTTCCTATAGAAATTACTCCTCCAACTATGGGAAGAGAGAATGAAAACCTATATATCTAAGCCTCAAGACAAGACCCCAGCAAAACAAACCCAGGAGCTAGAGCCTTGTTCATGAGCTCCCTGGCCTGCAGAATTGTGAGAATTAATTTTCTGTTGTTTTATCAGGTATCTTCAGGACTGGCTGCAAAGTCCTTCTCTGTGGCCTAGCAGGACTGCTCCTCCCTTGGGGGGGTGGGGAGGTCAAAGAGCCAGCCATTGAGTTCTTGTCAGAAATAGTCCCTGTTCCCCTTTCTATGGGAAACCAATTGGTTACTGAGCTACCACAGGCTACATCTGAGTAAAGGTTCTAAAACAGGGTCAGATGAAAGGGGAGGAGGTCCTCCCCAGTCAGTGGACTTGGAAAGGGGCAGGGAGATGAAGGAGGGAAGGTGGGATTGGGAGGGAATGAGGGAGCGAGATTCAGCTGGGATGCAGAGTTAATAAAATGTAACTAATAATAAAAATTTAAAAAATAAGCTACTTAAGATTTATAACAAAAACAATCTGTTGTTTATAATCCATTCTGTCCTTAATCTCTGTTGGTGCAGCCATGCACAGCAGACTGAAAATGGGCCTCACATACATCAAAGAACCACTGAGGAGGATGGTGAGGCCCAGGGCGAATGCTCCGCAGAGGTCAATGGTCTAGACTATGCTCTGTGCCTAGTGCTATGAGGCTAATAAATTGACCTCTTGATACCAGCTGACAGAAAGAATTAAACTGAAACTCTTCATTGATTTCATTTTAAAATCAATATTTTACATTGTTATAGCAAACGTTATATTTATTTCTTATGATAGTTGAGAATACATAATCTGAAAATCCAAAATATGAAATGATACAAAAATTAATTATTTTAGTACCAGTATCACACAAGTGAAAAACTCCATACATAAAATTTTGTTTCAAAGATAAAATTATTAAATGAATATACAATGTTAACTTTGAGTAAGGTCTATATGAATGAATGAATCCTTTGCTTAGATTTGACATCTATGAAATATCTCAGTATGTCTATGCAAATATTCAGTTTCTGAAAATTTGTGATGCATTTTTAATAAGAGAGACTCAGTCTGAATACATACTGGGCACAGAGTGGAGATGATGAGTGAAGAAGTGAGACTCAGAACCCATCACTGGCTAGGCTGTTTGTGGAGTTCTTGGAAAGTTTTTTTTTCCTTTTTTATATTCTTTATTTTTTTTATTTAATACAATTTATTCACTTTGTATCCCAGCTGTGGCCACCCCCTTCTGATCCTGCCCTCTCCCCCTCTTCTCTTCCCATGCCCTTTTCCTAGCCCACTGATAGGGGAGGTCCTCCTCTCCTTCCATCTGACTCTCGCCTATCAGGGTTGGTCTTGTTATAGCTTCTGCATGCACAGCTGAACCGTACCTGCCACATACCTGGTGGTGACACATGATGACATCATAGGTTCCTAGGAACCCAGAAGTAGGCTACCTATATACTAACACACTCCAATCCTGCCAAATACTGTGTGGCCTCAGTGGTTCTCTGAATTCATGGAGGAAGAATTCATTACCCCTCAGTCTTGTGATTCTACTCTGTAAAAAAAGAGAAGACAATGGATCCATTAGATTATTTTGAAATAATCTCTCATCTAAAAAGCACATGAGCCATACAACTGATGTGCTTCAAATACAAAGTTTAATATTTTGATTTAAAATAGAAACATAATATTTTTATATATTTTGTCCAATAGTTTTGGAATAATGGCTCTCTTATATGTGAACTTTGTAGCTGATACAATGTACCATTGCCATGACCTAGTATGCTATTCGTCTTTTATAGTCAATGAAGGTCAGAAACAATTTCTCAGCTACAATTTCTGAGCCAATAAAGTGCTCCAAACTTCTGTGTCTTGCTGTGACATAATTAAAAAGAAGCCTGCAATGACAATATGGGAATAATATAAGCAGAATCGAGGCAGGAACAATAATTTACATAAAAATATACTATCCTAAAAATTGTAAAATGAAGAAAATATATTAGATGAAAAATATAAAAATAAATACCTTAATCCAAAACTTTTATAATTTTTGTGGTTTTTAGATTTTAGAAAGATCAAATATTTTAATCATAGGGAAATGGCATAATTTCTGCGAGAAGAATATCATTTTATTAGAACATTATTTTAAAAAATCTTTCTGAAAAAGAAAATAACAGAGGCTAGGGGATGTCCTCACCTTTCTTCACAGTCAAACCTCAGGTGTTTACATGTTTTAGTAAGAACCTCTGAAATAAACATTTGTGTATTTACAAGTAGGTTTCCAAAGCCAGGCACATCACTCAACATTCACACTTGAGCACAAGTGTGTGTTCAGAAAACACAGAGATCTTCCTTCAATCAAGTAGATGCCTATATACATTGTAATTATAATTATCCAAATACATAGGCCCACAAGCACTGACACCCTCATGTCAATGAAGTATCAGCAAAAAGAAGCCAAACTGGTTAGTTTTAGAAAGAAGGGGAGCTATTTTCCTCACAGCCACCCTTTAGCCCTCCCTAAGCACAGTGCCTTTCCTTCGCATTTGCAAATTGTTGATGTGTATGAAATCCAAGCCCACTGCTAAAGTAGCTTAAGATTTTAAAGTTGAATATAAACACATACAGTGAAATTAGTTTTTATATCATCTGCCTAATGCAATAAGCAAAATTCCATAACTGCTTTAGGATAGAGTCCAGTAATGAGTTTTTGGCCGCATTAGTGCAGTTTTTTAGGATGCCTCAGGGATGCAGTGATGGGAAATGCTTGGTTTCCAGAGATGATGGTAAGAAAAGCACGTCACCATTAATGCTTTATTCAGATTAAAGAGTTTTAGGGAGCTGGTCCAGAAAGGGAGACTATAAGAGCAAAGGTGTTTTTAAATCCAGGTCATAGCCTCCATTTCTAGTGTGTAAACCACACTTTGGACTTTGGTTTAGTATTCAAGGCCATGTGGAGGATTTGTTAAAACACAGGGGACCCACCTCAAGCCAAATGCTAGAAACAGTGATTTAGGAAGGCAAGATTTATCAGAATCTCCCCAGAAGTGGAATTTTAATCCAAGTAAGAAAATGTAATTCCAGAACATTCTTTTCTATCTCTCCAGCCCACTTTTCCAAATTGATAACTTAATTCCCAGCTAGGTAAACTATGCAGTCTCAAGCACAGAGGAATTCAAGCCTTAAAACTCTCAGAAAGTAGAACTATGTGCTACAGATTGAACATTTCTGTAAAATGGGAAAATAAAATGACAGAAACCCATAGTGGCTGCCTCAACTTTGCCAAAGTAAGAAATACTTTTGAAATACTTCACTTGTGTGAACTTAAAAGTTGTGGTCAAATGTCAAGAAGCCATAAGGTAAAAAGAGATCAGTGTGTGTTATGAAAAATCCATGCCCCAAATTTAGCCTCTGGTGTTGATTAGAACCTGTTTTATAGTCAGCTAAACGACCTTAAAGTGAAAGTTTGACTCTGAGTTTTACCAGACAGAAGTTAAAGTGAATTAACAAAAGATAACACAATGTAATCCCTTTAAGGCAAGAGAGAAAAATATTCACAGGTTTCCGTGGGTACTGTTGGCCGCAGCTTCCAAAATCTGATGAAAATGATTTTAATTCTCAGGATGCAGTGATGGGGGAGCCAGCCCTCACGGCACTGGGCTAGTGATGCAGCTGGTTGCCTCTCTGCCCAGCGTCATGATGACTGATGTGGGCAAGTTGTTTAACCTCTTTGGGGTCCAGTTTCCTCATCTGTAAAATGAGGAAGTTAGACTAAAGGACTTCTGAAGTACCTCTGGCTCTCAGATTTTATGATTTAGTGCCTGGGTAGCAATGTGGTCTCTTAAGTGCTACTGTGCACAGCCATGCATGATTTAAAACACTGCTCTTCAGGGTGTAGCCCATCTTTATAACTGAGAGTGAGAAAAAAAGAACTGGCTTGAGGCTAGACAGGAAAGTGATCCATGTTTTATTTAACCTTCTTTGTGCTTTGTTTAAATCTGAGTTTGTGTCTCCTTTTTCTCTCAGGCAATTAGGGAGACCTTGCCTCTCCTCCCTGACTCCTCTGACATTGTTCTTTGCCACACAAATAGGACTATCTGCAGTCATTGCTTTTCATGCAGTGTGATGGGATTTTAAGTAGCACATGCCCCCTTTGTGGATAAATTGCATTTACAGCTAATTTCTTAACTGAAGACGCCATGCAATCACTGACAAAGGCATACAGGGCTTTGGTAAGCACATAGATAATGTATTTATTGGGCAAGTGATATCACTTCTAAGATGTGATTAATGTGAATTATTTTTTAAGGAACATTAAAGAAATCTTCAACGTCCTTAATCATCAGGGAAATGCAAATCAAAACGACTCTGAGATTTCACCTTACACCCATCAGAATGGCTAAGATCAAAAACTCAAGTGACAACACATGCTGGAGAGGATGTGGAGAAAGGGGAACTCTCCTCCACTGCTGGTGGGAATATAAACTTGTACAACCACTTTGGAAGTCAATCTGGCGCTTTCTCGCTTTCTCAGACAATTAGGAATAGAAGTTTCCTTAAGACCCAGCTACACCACTCCTAGGCATATATCCAAAAGATGCTCAAGTATACAACAAGGACATTTGCTCAACCATGTTTGTAGCAGCTTTACTTGTAATAGCCAGAAGCTGGTAACAACCCAAGCGCCCCTCAGTTGAGGAATGGATACAGAAATTGTGGTACATCTACACAATGGAGTATTACTCAGAAATTATTAAAAAACAAACAAACAAAAAAAACGGAAATGAAAGAGCATGCCAATCAGTTCCTGTCAGAGACAGTCCCTGTCCCCATTACTATTGAACCCACTTAGACACTGAACTGCCATGGGCTACGTCTGTGCAGGGGTTCTATGTTATCTCCATGAATGGTCCTTGGTTGAAATATCAGTCTCAGAAAAGACCACTGTGCCCAGATTTTTTGATTCTGTTGCTCTCCTTGTGGAGCTCCTGTCCTTTTCAGGTCTTACTATCTCTCCCTTCTTTTATAAGATTCCCTCACTCTGCCCAAAGTTTGGTTATACATCTCAGCATCTGCTCTGATATCCTTTGATCATCTCCTCCTGAGGGAGGAACAGCCTTAAGGCCACAGAAGAAGACAGTACAGCCACTCCTGATGAGACCTGATAGACTAGGATCAAAAGGAAGGAGAGGAGGAACTTCCCTATCAGTGGACTTGGGAAGGGACATGGGTGGAAAAGGGGGAAGGAGGATGGGATTGGGAGGGGAGGAAGGAGGGAGCTACAGGGGGATACAAAGTGAATAAACTGTAATTAATAAAAATAAAAAATGGAAAAAAAACAAGGAAATCATGAAATTTGAAGGCAAATAATGGGAACTGGAAATTATCATCCTGAATGAGGTATCCCAGAAGCAGAAAGAAACACAGGGTATACACTAACTCATAAGTGGCTATTAGACATATAATATAGGATAAACATATTAAAATCTGTACACCTAAAGAAATGAATCAAGAAGGAGGACTCTGGCTAAGATGCTCAATCCTCATTCAGAAAGGCAAAGAGGATGGACATCAGAAGAGGGAGAAAACATGGAAGAGGACAGAAGCTTACTACAGAAGGCCTCTGAAAGGCTCTACCCTGCAGGGTATCAAAGCAGATGCTGAGACTTATAGCCAAACTTTGGGCAGAGTGCAGGGAATCTTATGAAAGAAGGGGGAGATAGTAAGACATGTAGAGGACAGGAGCTACATAAAGAGAACAACAGAACCAAACAACCTTGGCACAGGGGTCTTTCATGAGACTAATACTCCAACCAAGGACCATGCATGGAGATAACATAGAATCCCTGCACAGATGTAGCCCATGGCAGTTCAGTGTCCAAGTGGGTTCCATAGTAATGGGAACAGGGACTGCCTCTGACATGAATTGATTGGCCTGTTTTTTGATCACCTCCCCCTAAGGAGGGAGCAGCCTTACCAGACCACAGAGGAAGACAATGCAGCCACTCCTGATAAGACCTGATAGACTAGGATCAGAAGGAAAGGGAGGAAGACCTCCCCTATCAGTGAACTGGGGGAAGGGCATGAGTGGAGAAGGGGAAGGAGGGGTGGAATTGGTAGGGGAGAAGGGAAGGGCTTATAGGGGGATACAAAATCAATAAACTAATCAACAAATATAAAAAATCAAAAAAAGAAAAAAGAGTTATGTACCTATTTATTTTATGTTTTGCTTAACATACAAATGCCCAATTGCTTCAGCAGCATTTTTAATATTTATTTATTTTATTTGAGAATATGTATATATATTCTTCTTTTTCTTTTTCTTTTTCTTTTTCTTTGTCTTTGTCTTTTTCTTTTTCTTTTTCTTTTTCTTTTAATCCAGACTGTGGTTTCCCTTCCTCCTCTCTCCAACCCAATTCCTCCCTGTGCCACCTCCTCTCTACCCCTACACATTCATTCCTCCTTTGTTTCTCTCTAGAAAGCACAGGCCTGCCATGAACCATGGCATATCAAGTTTTAGTAAGACTACGTACCTTTCCTCCTATTGAAGTTGGATCAGGAAATCCAGTAGGAGGAAAGAGTTCCTAAACTAGGCAAAGAAGTTAGAGACAGCCCAGGATCCCATTGTTAGGAGTCCCACAAGAAGAACAAAGCCCCTCCCCTATCAAACCTATGATGTTAATTCTATTTCCCCTTCACAGAGAAGTTCATGCCTTTTCCCTTGAGCCCTTCTTGTTGCTTAGCTTCTCTGGGTCTTTGGGTTGAAGCATGATTATCCATAACTTTACAGCTAATATCCACTTGTAAGTGAGTATTAATTATTTTCATTGAACATAGATTCTTTTCTCACACAATACATACTAACTACAGTTTTTCCTTCCCTCTACCCCTCCCAGCTCCTCACTGCCTCCCACTTTCCCAATCATCTCTGTAGGCATAATGTTATTGTGCTATGTAAATACTGACTTCTGTACTGCTCCTCAGTCTGGTTGCAATCCTTGTCCTGAGGAACTCTTGTCTCAATGTTGTGTAAACACTGCTCTCCAATTGTCCTCTGATATGTCAATAAGGCAGCTTACAGCCAATTGCTGAGCAAATGAGAGACTAGGATTGGACTTCCTGCCAGCATGAAGAGGAGTTAGAAGAGGAGGTGGGCATTGAGCCATGGGAGAGATCCAGAAAACAGTGGGAGAGAGGAGCTGAAGTAGGAAAGCTACAAGTACAAGTATATCTGGGAAGTATTCTAGGAGGAAACCAGATTAGCGTAGAGGGTTAAGAATAGAGTAATAACTGCTCAGTTATTGTGTTGTAAAGCTTATTATTAAACAATTATAAAAGAGCCAATCATTTGTGTAATAGCTGGGTTAAGAGAAAAACTGAGAAACAAACACAGTTTTATACAAATAACTTTAATACATCTCCTCCTTCATTCCCTCTTCAGAAAAGAGCAGGCCTCCAAGAAATGACAGCTAAAGAGGACAAAACAAGATACAAAGGACAATACAATACAAAGGCCCTCCTCTCAAGGCAAAGCAACCAAACAGGAGGAAAAGAGTCTCAAGAGCAGGCAAAAGAGTCACACATATACCTGCTCCCACTGTTAGGAGTCAATACTAAGTACAGTGAGGAACTTCAACATTTAGTTATTCCAGGCAATTCTGTGTTCAAGGACAGTTACTGAGAAAACAGGCTTGGTAATGCCGGCAAAATGTCTTGTTGGCATATAACCAGGGGCATATTTATTATTTCAAAATATTTTTTAAAACGTTTTGAAATTAAAATACAATTACATCATTTCCTCTTCATTTTCTTCCTTCTAGTCCCTCATACGTAACTAACCTCCTTGTTCATTCTCTCTCAAATTTATGACCTCTTAGTCTCGACAAATATATGTGTGTGTCTAGATTCAGATGAAGTCTTTGATTTTATATATGTATGTATATATAAAATCAGACAACATAGTATTATTTCAACATGTTTTATATGATCACAACAAAGAATTCTGGTCACATCATCAGCACTCTGTGCTTCCATGTATCATGAAGGGACTATTGAAATCTATTTATAACTCAAAAAAAAATTAGAAGGAGGAGTGAATGGCTGGACTGTCATGTTTAGGCATGCAGTTTTAAAGATAGAGAATATTGGTTCTGTTTCTTTAATACTTTTTTTCATTGAACAGATAAATGACTGCTTTTATGCATTATTACAGAAAGAGCATGCTAGTCTTCTATGAACTTTTCCAGCTTAGCAGCCCAAGTTTTCTTCTTAATTGTTCCTTTCATAAGATGTGGCTTGGAAGAAGACCAACAGAGTCAAGTTTTTATTTCTATATCTACTAACTAGAATAAGACCAGCTGAAAATTTTTAAATAATCACAACCAATTTTGCCTCACTCTTTAATGTGTTTGTGAATCCTAAGTTCAGAAGTCCCTTATAAGATTATCAAGGAGCATTTTAAGAAATTCATATTAAGTCTATGATTAATTTTAAGTTGGACTCACTCTTAATATTTGAGCCAGGTGTAGAAGCTTAGACTCTCTTCCAAGTGGCCCCTGCTTTTTTTTTTTTAACTTTTTCAATATATTTCTTTTTTTAACTTTTATTTTTTTATTAATTACACTTTATTCATTTTGTATCCCCCCCATAAACCCCTCCTTCCTCCCTTCCTGATCCCATCCTTCCTCCCCTTTCTGCATGCATGCCCCTCCCCAAGTCCACTGATAGGGGAGGTTCTCCTCTCCTTCTTTCTGATCTTAGTCTATCAGTTCTCATCAAAAGTGGCTGCATTGTCCTCTTCTGTGGCCTGGTAAGGCTGCTCCCCCCACAGGGGGAGGTGATCAAAGAGCAGGCCAATCAGATTATGTCAGAGGCAGTCCGTCTTCCTATTACTAGGTAACCCACTTGGACACTGAACTGCCATGGGCTACATCTGTGCAGGGGTTCTAGGTTATCTCCATGAATAGTCCTTGGTTGGAGTATGAGTTTCTGGGAAGTTCCCTGTGTTCAAATTTTCTTATTCTGTTGCTCTCCTTGTGGAGTTCCTGTCCTCTCCAGCTCTTACTATTTCCCACTTCCCCTGCTTTCTATAGACTGCTTATTGGTTTAAAGCAAATGTAGATAGAGCTGAAAGGGAAGCACAGTACTTTTATCTAACTGGTACAAATGTCATCTGAACTCAGGACTTTGCTATACAGGCATAGTCGAATACATATCATTCAATAACTCCTGCTGTTTCAGAAACTGTTCTGTCAATGACAGGCAGCAGAGATGACATAAAAGGGGTAGTATCATAAGAATTAAAAGAGCATAAAGGAGTAAAAAAAACGTGTTCTTAAATATTTCAACAACTCGCAATTAGGTACACTTTCATGTATATTCCATACTCAAATGTTACTTGAAATATTTTATGCTAAGTAATTGCATTTATTTACATGTTATATGACTTGTTTAAATAAAATTTGAAATTATCTCTTTTCTCTGTGTTCACAATTTGTAATCTCTTTACATAAATTGCATTTTCTATAGATCTAAACTTATGTATACATACACAAGCCTGGCCACTAGAAGCCTGGCTTCCAGTCTTGGCATCTATTCTCATAATTTTCCATCAAGATAAGGGTTCTAGTTCCTGTATTTTGAATATTTACATATCTTCAGGTCTCTTGACTTACCAAGTCCACCCCTCCCCCCCAACAAAAGCACAGCAGAGGTGACACTAAGCCATTTCTGTGACTAAGCCTTCAGCAATTTTACACAATTCTGTTTACCCCAAGACCTGTTTATAACTCATTAATAGGACAGAAGGTCTTCACACTCTGGCTCTTGGGCCTTTCCAAATGTCCATTGTCCCCTCTGGGTATCATAGTTCCACAATAGGTTAGTGTTCTGTAGCATACTTAATTGACACAACTATCCAGACTGTAGAAAATCACCGTTAGTTAATTGAAAAGAACTGAAAAGGGTAGATTTTTAGTAGAAACAATAAAAGACAGAAGTTGGTTTTCCCTTTGTTGTTGACTCATTTGTTCCTTTATGAAAGCCATAAACATAGTAAATCTTAAAGAAGTTAATTGATGAGATAAGGTTTTGTGCTTGGAAATATTTGGTTCTGAAGAAGCAAACATGACTATGCAGCACTATAAGGAAGTAAGGGAAACTACTACTGACTGACCTGAATTAAGATCTTACATGAGGATAAAGAGGTCACTCATCAAGGCTCAACTCAATAAAAAGGTGAATAGACCTTATTGAGGGCAGAATTGCTCAAGTTTACAAGACACACTGCCTACAGTATCTCTAGAAATACACCAAAATGTGTTAATAGAGATGTAGATTTCTATTTATTTGTTTGGAATAAACAAATACTTATAGCTAAACAGCTAGTTGTAGCTGAAGAATTAGAAAACAGATCTAACTTGCAGTTACTATATAGGAAGGTCATACTTCTAACTTTCTCTTCTGTCTTCTCATATTCCAATTCAAGCAATACTATGACAGAGATGCCCAGAGGGCCAGCGAAAATTTTAAAAGGCCGAAAGGCCAGAAAGAGAGGACTATTTCTTCTATCAGTGAGTTATGGACAGAAGTGGCAGTAGAAATCTCATGTTTTTTATGTGTTTCTGTCCTGATACCCTAAGCATAGACCAAGAAGCCATACAGAATCCCATAGCATCTGGGATTGCAGATTATACAACAGGCTTGTTGGAAATACTGAAATCATGATAGAGAGCAGGGATAAAAATGTAAACTCTAAAAACTATTATTTTTAATTTTAATTTTATTTTCTTCACAATTTATTCATTATATACCCTAACTGAAGCCCCCCCTCCCTCAACTCTTCAATCTGGCGCTTTCTCAGAAAATTGGGAATAGCACTACCTCAAGATCCAGCTATACCACTCCTGGGCATATCCCGAAAAGATGTCCCAACATTCAATAAGGACATTTGTTCAACTATGTTTATAACAGCCTTATTTGTAATAGCCAGAATCTGGGAAAAAAGCTAGATGTCCCTCAGTGGAGGAATGGATACAGAAATTGTGGTCCATCTACACAATGGAATACTGCTCAGCTATTAAAAACAAGGAAATCATGAAATTTTCAGGCAAATGGGTGAAAGTAGAAGAGATCATCCTGAGTAATATAACCCAGAAACAGAAAGACAGGCTTGGTATACATTCACTAATAAGCAGATATTAGCTGTATAATATAGGATAGCCATCTATAGACCCCAAGAAGCTAAACACTAAGGAGAACCCTAGGGAGGGTGCTTAAATCTCATTCAGAATGGCAAACAGGATAGACACCAGAAGCAGTGGAAGAGAGGAAACAGGATGGGAGTCTGCTATAGAGGGTTCTCTGTAAGGATCCACCCAACAGGTAATAGAAGCAGATGCTGGGACTCATGGCCAAACTTTGGGCAGAGTGCAGGGAGTCTTATGGAAGAAGTAGGGGAGGAGAGTGAGATTAGAGGGACATGGAGGGGACAGGAGCCTCACAAGGAGACCAACAAAGCTACAAGATCTGAGTCCATGGTATCCTGCAGAGACTGATGCATCAGTAAAGAATCATTCATGGAGAAGACCTAGACCCCCTATTCAGATGTGGCTGATTGGCAGCTCAGTCTTCATGTAGATCTCTGAGTGAGGGGATCAGGGGCTGCCTCTATCATAAACTTGGTTGACTGCTTTTTGATCACTTGTTCCTGATGATACAGCCTCGCCAGGCCACGGAGGAAGAGGATCCAAGCAGTCCTGATGAGACTTAACAAGCTATGGGCAGATGGCAATAGTGGGGGTGTTGAAAAACTATTGTTATTATTTGAGAATTTTATACAGGCCTATAATGCCTCTAAATAAAACTAATTCCTCATTAACTTCCCTCTAATTTCTCCCATATCTCCTACTACTTTTCCTTCTCAATTTTATTTGCTAAAAAATTGAAAACAAACAAATAAAAAAAGATCAAAACATTATCTAGGTAACTAAATGTAACCTGCACATAAGGGTTAGCGCTGTCTTCTGAAGAGTAGGTGGCCAATCAGGGATGGCATCACTGATGAAAACTGACACTCCTTCTCCCAGAAGACAACGATTTCTAAGTATTCTTGAATTTATAGGTACAGGAAAGTATTGTCTGAATAGAAAAATGGTAGCAGAGACGTTAAAATCTAAAATTGGCAAATGAAACTCTATAAAACTAAAAAGTTTCTCTGTAGAGCAAAAGACATAATAATTCTGGTGAAGAGACCACCTACAGAATAGGAATTAATATCTTAACCAACTATACACTTGATAGAAAGTTAGTGTCTAGTATATACAAAAACTAAAACAAAATTAACACCAAGAAATGAAATTAACACCCAATTAAAAACTAGGATACATAACTAAACAGAGAGTTCCTAAAAAAAAAAAAATACAACTGTCTGAGAGATGTTTTTCTTTAAGTGTTCAATGTACTTAGCCATTAGGGAAATGTAAATTAAAACTACCATGTGATGTTATCTTTCCATGGCCAGAAAGGCTGAGATCAAGTAGACAAATGACAACAAATGTAAGTATGGATGTTGGTGGGTATGACATTTTGTGTATCTGTAGAGAAATCACATGGAGGTTCTTCAAAAATATAAAAATAGATCTAATAATAGATCCACCTATATTACTACTAAGCATATTCCCAAAGCACTCCATACCTTAATAGAGAAATAATTGCTCCTCTCTGTTCATTAATCTACTCTACTCATATTAGCCTGAATATAAAAACATTATATATATGTGTGTGTCAAGTGATGGAGAAATAATGAAAATGTACTATATACACCAAAATATTATTATTTAGATGTAAAGGAAAATGAAATTATGAAATTTCCAGATAAGTGGACGGAAATGGGAGTAATCTTTACAACATAGTTAACTCAGACCCAGAAAAACAAACACTATATATTCTCTTACACATGTGGATGCCTGAGTATTTAAATCTTTAGATGTGTGTGCTTAAGTTGGAGTATCTTTCTTACTCAGGAACCAGAAAGTGGACACGGAGTACTTCAAGGGAAGCTGGATAGAATGCAAACATTGTGAGTATGGGGAATAATGAAACAGAAAATATTAAGTGTGGTGGGTGATGAGAGGGAAAGGTAGAAGAGGGAATATGTAGAGGAGTTACTGACTCAAAAGACTTTTGCAAAAGCCATATGGAAGCCTACTATATATATATATGTATATATATATACATATATATATATATGTATATATATATATACATATATATATATTCAATATATATTTATGTAGTTATTCCTTAAAAATAATGCCCAGTGTTTATCTAAGACACTATGAGCTATCAGATAGAAACTGCAGTGAAAAGACTGTGTTGACTTCTTCTAAGTTGTTGAATAGTGGAGTTATGTAGTTCACTACCACCATCCCAAACATTAAAGGTCATGGCCATTGCTCTTGATTGTCCTCTAGATTTTTTAGGGAAAGGCCTCTTTGCAGAGGATATCAAGTATTTGAGTCATAGGACATCGATAAATCAAACTGACACCAACCTGGAATTTTTATTTCTACTACTTAGATTTCATAGTACTGGTAGGTTCTATGCATGATGTTAGGGTAGGAAAAAGTCAGCAGTCTTACTAACTTCAAGATGGGCTGCAAGCTACAATAATTACTGGTGTGGCAAAATATATCTAGTGGTACAATAGTGGCATGAATATTATGGGAGTAACCGAACACTCTCCAGTTGTATATGAGGCCACTCCAGGAAACACATGTGTGGTACTGTTAACTAGGCCAAGAATTCATAGGCCCTAGGGTTTAATCTATCATTCCACTAAATGGACGCATTAGTACACCTCTGAACCCTCATCATAGGAGTATTTCATTGCAATATAGATGGATTAATTGTGAGGCCTACAACTTGTAAGTGTGAAGAGAATAAGAGGCTGCGGAATGAGTTGCTCTAAATGGCATATTTGTCTTAGTGTCTTTTCTTCTGAATGTCAAGGATCATTGCAGAAGAGGGATCAGAAAGATTATAAGAGGTATTAAGTGTCTGCAGAAAAAAAAAAAAGATTTGCCAGACATGAACACACAGTGGCCGCATTAGCCTGAATGAGACATCTTGCACAAGATCAAGCCATCTGTGACCGCATCGTGGATGGGCGTGTGGTAAGGCCACTTCCCATGGTGCCTTATTCTTAGCTTCAGAATGTAAACTCTTAAAGTCTCAGATTCCCAGGCTTCAATGAGATATTTAAAATTAGCCCTTAACAGTAGGCAAAGACTTTGGTCACTGAATTATAGGATGGACACCATCGAGGTCCCACGGTGGCCGTGGGAGTGGGTGTGCACTTGGCATACATCTCCGCATTTCCACACAAGTTTGAAAATACGTGAGAATCACTGTTCTTAGAGGGTTACCCAGGACTTGCACTCTGAACCCAAATAAGATGATTGTATGACTAAAATCATATTTAATATTCTCCAATAGAAATTACAGCAGCAATATATAAAAATATTAAAATTACACGTTAAGTTCAAAATCATTCACACTGTGGAGAAGAAAAAAACTATTAGCATTCATCATGTACAAGAAAAGAATCATTACACATAGTGAAGATATTAATATATCAATTCTTATCTAAAACAGAACAAAATGTAAATTTAGACCCAAAGAATACAATAAATATAGCCAGCACAGCCAGGATAAAAGCCATATTAGATGAGAAAAACAGAACAGGTAAGCTGAAGAAAGAATGAATTTGAAGATAAATCAATAAATATAACCTGATATGAATGTTAGAGAGTCAAATATGGAAAAATAAAATGGCTCAAGTTTTTTTGAAAAATATTGAAACATGTAACATCTACTTATGCCTAAGATGAGAAAGAGAAAGGAATGTCAATCAAAATTTTTGAAACCATATTTAAAACTTCCCATATTTGACAGAAGACATAAACCTACAGATCAAGAAGTCCAGCAAATTGAAGAAAATAAGAAATAAATCCTAGTTTACATTTATGCATATCATAATCATAATGTTTAAACTATATAAGAATAGTAAAAGCAACCAACAAGAATTATAGCATTTGGAAAATCAATATAACCACTTAAACATTTATTTTTTAATTTTTTTTCAAATGCTAACTAATTTTTATCAACAGCATAAAAGGGAAACAAAAATAGCCTGTGAGTTCGGGAGAACATCTTGGATCTGCATGCCTTGAGGTATTTGTCAGGTTGCTTGGGGGACAGGGTGTCATTCTGGCACATGGATGTTGTCCATGGTCAGTAGACCCTATAGTTTTTTGGTGAAAAGTCCATTGTTGCAGGAAGTTGTGGAGGCCAGCTGCTTACCTCCTAGGGCTGAGGAAAGAGAGGGTGGGATTTCACTCACCCTTCAAGAGCATTCCCTTAACTGCTTAACTGCTGGGCAAGATGCTCCCTCTCATGACGGTTCATGAAGGTAGTGCCATTCACTAAGAACCAGGTCTGCAAGTGGTGCTTTAGAGCGCGTCCATGTTGCAAACATGAAGTATCAGATTGTGTGATAATGTTTGATGTCAATATAATTCAGGAAACAACTGCAACACAATTTGGAAAGGTGACTAGCACTATTCACTAGAAAAGTTCTTGATCTGGAAAAAAGTAATGAAATTAAGTATAAGTGTTAAGTAAGGTCCTATGGAAATCTCTAATCTTCTACAAAATAAACAAAATGAAAATTGAAATTGCCATAAGACATCACCGACAAACTTAAGAGAAAGGTGAGATAAAATATCCTGACAGTTTGGGAGGGGAGGAGGAAGGAAGCTACAGGGAGGATACAAAGTGAAAAAAACTGTAATTAATAAAAATTAAAAAATATTGTGACAGAACCGGGTTTTATCACTTATTCTTTTCACTCTGGGGTGGCAAAATACCTGACAGAAAGAATCCTAACCAGAGGTGTTTATTTTGACTTAGGTTAGCAAGGGACACAGTTCATCACGCTGGGAAGGCACAGAGGCAGCTGTTGGGATCAGTAAGCAGGCACTTCTACAGGCAGCCCCAAGGGACCTGACAGACCAGTTATCAGGCATTTGTGAAGACACCCAGACCACCTGCTGACCACCTGGAACTACCTGCACATGCCCTGGATCACCCTATAAGAACTCCTGGAGCCCCCCCCCTCTCTTCCTTACTCTCTTACTCTTACTCTCTTTCTCTCCTCTCTCTCTCTCTCTCTCTCTCTCTCTCTCTCTTTCTTTCTTTCTCTCTTTCTCTCTCCTCCCCCTCCGCTAATAAACCTCCCACGTGGTGTGATTTGTGAACCCTCGTGTAACCTGCACAGGCGCCCAGGCGCACGTTTCTCTACATTCCTACGTTTCCCAACATTGTTGCGTGGTTCCTAACAGCGGCAGCATGAGATTACTGGTCAGATCGAATCTGCATTGAGAAAACAGGAGTGAACACTGGTGCTCGACTCGTGGTCTTCATCCAGCACCTCCAGCCTTGTGATGCTGCTGCTCGAGTTTAGGCTAGGCCTTCCGTCCCCTATTAAACTTTTGTGGAAAGTCCCTCACGTATAAACCAAGAAGTAATCTAGTCAAGAGGATGATGAAGATTAATCATCACACACGTGTCAGCAAGGAACACTGGCAACCAGAACTTCCCTTGGTAGAAGGAATGGAAAGTGGGCTAGAGTCCCTGGAAGCTAGTTTGGACGTTTTCTTGTAAACATCCACTTGACATGTGACCTAACCATCTTGCTCATAAGTGCTCCCTCTGGAGATATGATAAACTCAAATTTACTCTAATGTATACAAATATTAACAGCAGTTCAGTTGGCCTGGTAGAGAATGAATAGCATTATACACTTTTCATGCTCTTTCAGACAAAATACGAAGGACATAACATGATACATGCCTAACCTGTCTTACTTAAGTCTTAATGTATTTTTTCCAAGTAAAAGAAAATACTCTAATAAAAAATAGTTATGCTTATATGCTATTTCTGTAAAGACAGAAGTGTGGATATCATCAGTAGCTCCTGACATCATGGAGGAGTATTGGTGTTTACAAAAAGCAGAGAGCAGCTTTCACTGTGCTGGATCTGCCCTGTGTCCTGAGGGTGGTGGCTTAGTGGACAAATGTATGCATTTGATAAATTCATAGAATTCTGTATATGCCTGTAAACTTCTTTCTGTGTTAACAAAAAGACCATGTATCCACACATAATTTAACATCTTTTATTAGGAAATGAGTGAGATTAAGAAGTAATAATACTTTAAAACATCTAATGAACTTTGCCCTATGTGTACAAACATAAACCCACAAGGTAATAAACAATTTTTCATATCTAAAAGTTTGCTCCTGATTTTTCTTTTCACTTAAATTGTTGTAAGAAACATGTAATATTGGAGCTACTCTCTTACTCTAAGTGTGTGTGTGTGTGTGTACATGTGGAGGCCAGAGTTCAACACCTGTTATGTTCCTCAATTTCTGGCCTCCTTGTGTTTTGAGACAGGATCTAGTGCTCAAACTAGACTTGCTGAACCAACTGCTCAGTACGTCCCACAGATGCACTTTTGACGTAGCCATGACTAGTGAAAAATGGGGAGAGCCACGAAGCCAGCACAGCTGTTTGACACAGTCCAGCGAAGTTTAGCTGAATGCTATTTTTGCTATCGTGCTGTCATTCACCCGGGATTTCTGATCTCTATGTGTTGCATTTTTGGGAAACTTCTTACATTATGATTGACTTGTCTTTTCCCCAGACAATTTTTTCTGCTTCAAGGAAGTAGCCTTATCTGGTCCTACTCAGGAGTCTTCCTTGTCATGGTGACTATAAAAATCATAAAAATTTTGGATAGCCCCAGAATTCTCTTGGCACACCTGCCCATAAGTAAATTCATTAACAATAGATTTAACAACAGATTAGAGCACAGGCTTCTTCCTACATGGAGACTACATGTCATTGCCCCAGAAAATAAAAATTTATTAACAAAGTTAGTTTACCCAAAACAACCTTTGGTCCTCAGGACCCAGCTATACCACTCCTAGGCATATACCCAAAATTTGCTCAAGTACACAACAAGGACATTTGCTCAACCATGTTTGTAGCAGCTTTATTTGTAATAGCCAGAACCTGGAAACAACCCAGATGTCCATCAATGGAGGAATGGATACAGAAATTGTGGTATTTTTACACAATGGAATACTACTCAGCAACCAAAAAGGAGGAAATCATGAAATTTGCAGGCAAATGGTGGGATCTAGAAAAGATCATTCTGAGTGAGCTATCCCAGAAGGAGAAAGACACACATGGTATATACTCACTCATATAGTCCTATAAGATATGATAAACATAATGTAATCTATACATCCAAAGAAGATAAACAAGAAAGAGGACCCGGGGTAAGATGATCAATCCTCACTTAGAAAAACAAATGGGAGGTGCATTGGACATAGGAGAAAACAAGTAACAGGACAGGAGCCTATTGCAGAGGGCCCCTGAGAGACTCTACCTAGCAGTGTATCAAAGCAGATACTAAAACTCATAGCCAAACATTCAGCAGAGTGCAGGGAAACATATGAAAGAAGGGGAGTTAGTATGACGTGGAGAGGATAGGAGCTCCACAAGGACCAAATATATCTGGGCACAGGGTCTTTTCTGAGACTGACACACAACCAAGGACCATGTATGGATATAACCTAGAACCTCTGCGTGGATGAATTCCGTGGTAGCTCAGTAACCAATTGGTTTCCCATAGTAAGGGGAACAGGAACTATTTCTGACAGGAACTCAATGGCAGGCTCTTTGACCTCCCTACCCCTCAAGGGAAGAGCAGTCCTGCTAGGGCACAGAAGAGGACTTTGCAGCCAGTCCTGAAGATACCTGATAAAACAGGGTCAGATGATAAGGGAGGAGGTCCTCCCCAATCAGTGGACTTGGAAAGGGGCAGGGAGGAGATGATGGAGGGAGGGAGGGTTTGGGAGGGAATGAGGGAGCAGATACAACTGGGATAGAGAGTTGATTAAATGTAACTAATAAAAAAATAAAATAAAATAACCTTTGGTAATATATAGAGATAATATAAAATTAATATAAAAGAAATTTAAGAATTTGCCAATAATTAAGTTACAGTGGTGTCATTTAACTAAAAAGCAAAGAGAATACAGATGAATAGAACAAGTTAGCCTGCAGCCTGGGAAAGCTTTCAAACTTTTAGGTTCCGCTAACTCACAAGTTGTACCTCAACCACTATGTATTGCTTGAGACTTAACTAGACTTAGCCTAGACTGGATTATACTTCCCCGAAGAATAGAATGTTAGTCATATATACTTACATAGTCTAAAATGATTTGAGATAGGTAACACCTATTCTTTCTGTACTTCTAACACTTGTCCAGGGACAAAATTATATGATCTGTGTTTTTGTTTTTTTGTTTTTTGAAATCGTAAGTTTGCTTCGTTTGTGGACTCTATAAATAAAGAAACATCCTGGTTGCTAGTTAATCAAAGATGCAAGATTCTTCCAGCCACCATGGTCTCTGACTCAGTCACCCATTACTCCCCTCTGCTGGGGCCTGTCTGACTGCTGCCCCCCACACACACACACACACTGTGATGATGCCCAAACTCTGGGACTAAAAAGTTCACTCTTGAACTGAACTGGGGACAGGAACCCAGGTCTCCATACTTACAAGGCAGCTTTTCACTTTACTGACGGAGTCATTTTCCAAGCCCCTGTTCTCATAAAAAAAAAAAAAATCAATGCTTAATATAGCACTATTGACTATAGACACGACAGTATGTGGGGTATTTTCAGAACTGACTTCTCTTACAACAATGACACTACTAACTAAATAGGAAACTTGCTAAGTATCACAGACTTCCCTGGCCCCTACCATTGATTCTTTTTTTCTTTTTTTAGTTCTACTTTTTGAGTTTGGCTATTTTTTTTTTTTTTTTGGCATTTCATTTTAGTAGAGTCATGGATATCTCTGCACTCCTGTTTGTGGCCTATTTACTTCACACACACACACACACACACACACACACACACACAAAGTATATCCTCCAGCTTTATTTGTATTGTTATGCATGGAAAGATTTGCTTTTTAAAAGGGAGTAAGCATCTGAGGAGTTGGTTCAGTGACAGGGTAATTGCTGCTCTTGAAGCGGATCCAGGCTCAGATTTTAGCGCCCACGTGACAACTTATAGCCATCCCTAATTTCAGTTTCAAGGTATCAGGTGCCATATTCTGGCACCCAAGGGCAGCAGGCACATACAAAGCACACACATATATGCATACAGATGTTCATACACACAAAAAGGATAAATATTCTTAAAATTAAAAGATGAATAATATTTTATTTGTTGTACTGATTGATGTACTGACAGATTTTAAAATGGTTTCCACACCTTGGCCATTGTGAAGAATATTGCCATTCCTTGAGGGGTTCAGCTATCTCATTAAAACTCTCATTTCAGCTATCTTACTAAACACCCTGAAAGGGAGTCCTGAGTATAGTGATATTTTTAAGTTTTGAAGAAATTCAGAGTATCTTCTATCAACAAACAGGAAAACGTCAGAAGCAAAAGCAGTGGTGCCGTGGAGGAAGCATTCAGCAAAATGAAAACACAACCTATGATCAAAGAGAAAGCATCTGCGAACCATGTGTCTTAGAAGGTTCTAACAATCATAATATGTAAGGAACCCTGGTGACCTGGAAGGAAAAAAATCACAACAACAAATACTTGTGTTTAAAATGACTAAATAAATGAAATAGACTTTTTTCCAAAGAAGAGAAGCAGATGATCAATAGGTACATGGAAATATACTCGACCCCAGTAATCAGGAAAATGTGCTTCAGAACCACCAGGAGAGACAACCTTACACCTGTGGCTATAGTATTCAGCAATCACCAAAGAGAGAGAGTATGTCTGGCTGGAAAGATGGTCAGTAATTAAGAGTACTCGCTGCTTTGTCAGAGGACGTAGATTCAGTTCCCAGCACCTATGTCAGGGTGCTCTGCTGCCTGGAACTCCAGCCATAGGGCATCAGACAACTTCTTTTGACCTTGTGGGTGACCATATTCATGCACACATGTACATACATAGACATACACACACGTACATATAAATACATATAAATGTGATACTATGAGTGCTTACATGTGTGTCCATGTCTGTGTATTTGTATACGTGTTTGTGTGGGGGGGTGTGCACATAGTCACAAAAAATTCTGAAATTTGAGGCGCTAAACTATTCCTGTGATCACCAAATGTAACAACAGTTCAGAATGTTCTTTTGTCAATGTCTCCTTTTTGGAAAAGTCAGAGATAAAAGTTTGCTTTCCTCGAATCTTCAGTACTTGTTAGTATTTTTCATTTTTGACAATTTATTGAGAATCATAAGGAGTTATAGATATGAAATATAAATTAATGATACTGGAGTCCAAATGACTGTGGGATAGATATTAAGATTCCATCTATAATGGCTGGGGAGTTCTACACATAAAAGTTGTGTTGATGCCTGTAGATGAGGAAGCAAACATGAACTTTATAATAAAGAAATTAATGTGTTGGATAACAATCTCTTAAATCCTGTGAAAATTCTCAGGCTGAGAAGAAAAGGCTGCGGCCACAAAATGAACTATAAACATTCTGTTATGTATACAAGAAGAGCCAGCAATAAACAAGGAGAAGAGGAAAGACAATCAGGAGAAATATTAAAATGAGAAACAAGTGACAATTCTTAAAGATTTTTCTTCTAATTATTATTTATATTCAAACTTATTCATTTCCTTTATTTCCAAAAGTAGAGAACGGAAACAAAGTGATTAAATTTAAGACAACTTAAACAATTTAAAGATTTGCCAGTCTGGTATAATCATCCATTGGCAAGTTAAGGAAGCCTGAAAGAATGAGATCTGTGGCCCATGACTGTTATGAAAGGCTAAAATTTTCCTGATTGCCTTTCTTATACTCTTTGGTTACTTTAGAAAGGCCCTGCCATGACCTCTTAGACATCCAAGAAAGCCACTTTCCAACGTGACTCATTTTCTTTTCATTTGGATAGGACCAAAGTGCAGGACAACAGTTTCTTCCATAAAAGATCAGACAATTTTTAGAGAAAACTGTTCAGGCTATGTTGGTACATTGCAACAAAAGGGTGATGGTAATAAAAGAATTTCGGTAGCTCAGTCCTAAGTAGTAGGATTCAAACTAAAAGCCACAAAGCTGCCAGGGATACAGAGTTCTATATCCAAACTGCAATCAGAGACACATTACATACACAATTCAAGTGCATCTTTCTAAACCCCATGAAGTAGATATGACAGAGCTGAGATTCTCCCTGCTGTGCCTGCTGTCATTTATTGGTTAACATAAAGAAAATGAAAAATGTAATAGTAAGTGTAATAATGACCCAGATAGATGCTGCTGAATCAGATGTGCAGAGAGAGGACTCTTTCCCACAAAGCTGATGGTGTATGGTGATGCTCAGCAATCAGTTTCTCAGAGTTTCTATCAGGGAGATGAATAAAACATGGATGTCATAGAAAGCTTTAAAAAAATTCATGTTGGAGTGACAACTTAGAGAATGAAGATGAGTTATCTGACTTGCTTAGATGCCCTCTTCACACATGAGGCCTCCCACTTCCCCAATGCAGCAAGGCTGCCACCTACCACTCTACTGGCTTTCTAAGAGGGACCCAAGGATTTAATTCATAAACACAAAAAGACCTTGTTTCTGTTCCAAATGCTGTGGAGTAAAAATAGCATAAAACTGATGGGACCTCAGGACACAGAACAAGGCACTTGATCCAAAATTATAACTGCATCCCTTCCTTGACAAATATGAAAGTTTCATTGATTAGGTTTTCAAGTGCTAACTATAAAATATAAATATTCCTAGATGATAAGTGACCTCTGACACTCATGCTCACTTAGCACCAAGCAGTATTTTGAGAGTTACATGTAGTAACTGAATTTCTTCTTAGTACAATTCCACGAGGGAAACAAGTCAGTACTCCACTGTGTAGAAAAGAAAAACCAATGCACATAGATAAGAAAATCCCCTAAGAACACAAGACAAGTAAGTGGTGAGGCAGGATTCATCCTAACATGTACATTTTAAATCCTCTTATCCGCTGAATGCATTTGTTGCCTAATTGGAAATTAGATCTTATAGTTATAGAGCACAGACATGTGTCAACAAAAATTTGATGGGCAACGAAGAAACAGAGCAGGTAAAACAGTTAAAGGGGTCAGGGAGTGGGCGCTGGCATGAGAGAGAAGCATGCAGAAAAATGATATCTATAGGAATTCTCTGTTTTCGTTTAGTTATGCCTTTGCACGTATTTGCATGTTGTGTGTGTACACATGGTGATATGGTGCTTTGGAGTGTGGATGCCAGAATTATTTGGCATCAGGTGTCTCAGTCACACTCCATCTGAGTTTTTGAGACAAGAACTCTCACTGAGTTTAAAGCCCCCTGATTTGGCTAGACCTGCTGGCAAGCCAGTTCTGGGGATCATCCTGTTTCTGCTTTCCCTCTGGCCTGTGGGGACAGATGTATGCCATTGCTTCCGGATGCAGGGGATCCAAAAACACACCAGCAGTCTTACAGAACAGTTACTTTGCCAACCGAACCATATCTCCAGTCCCCTTCACCTGATTCCTCAAAGAACAAAATGGTGATGGATGAGATTGCTCAGCATGTAAATGTGCTTGCTGCCCAAACTTCCTAGCAGGCATTCCTTCCAATGCCCAGATCCCGTGGGAAAAGGAGGGAACTAGGTCGTGAACTCGTCTTTGACTTCGGTGTGCGCAGTGTGTAATGCGCACATGCACACTCACGGGATTCACCCCCACAGGGATGAAGAATACAATAAGAAAATGCTGCTGAGGTCATGATCATGCGCATTAGCGCTTACGTTCATTTGGACACTGTGAATTGGTAGTCTCTTGTGTGTGAGATTTCTAAGAGCAGACACAATCTATTAAAATGTTTAAGAGCTATTGCCAATCTCCAGGGAAAAAAATCAAGCAGTTCATTTGCATACAATACTGAGGGTTCCATTTCTGCTAGAGACGGTTATGGAGAGCTGGCCATCTCCACCATCCTTCTTTTACTATTGCTGATTTTGTTTTGGAAGAATTTAAACAAAATGTAGAGTCCAGAAAAATAATCCATCAGAAGCATTTTGTGTTCACTTCAGCTAAGACAGAGAGTAGGTTGCAAATCTTCAGATGATTGTAGCAACAAGAGAAATCAGGAATAAAGCACTGTAATATTAATGAGCACCTGTTTTTAATATGTAAGGCAAGTGTGTATGCACGGGTGGAGAGGCAGGAATCTGAGTGATGTTTCCAGCTCTTCTGTTCGTTCTTCCAAATGCCTGGAAATTCGGTAACTTTTATTCCTTTCTCAGCAAAAAGAAAGCATGGTGGTTTCAAGAGAAGGATGGAGGAGGGAAAGGCTGATCCCTCACTGCAGCATGCCAGCTATCGAGAGCATAGGCAATTCTGTGGGGCACATAAGCAGAGACAGCACTGGCAGGCTTAGATTTGCTAAGCTTTTGTGTCACCCAACAGAGTCACCAGAGAGTAATATTCATGAATCCTTAGAAGGCTATTGCTCAATGGTGTGACCTGTCTGTGAAACAACCTTCTGGAATATCTTATTTAAAATAAGACTTCAAGCCAGTTATATAGACATGGCTTATGTCTATAATACCAACACTCAGGAAATAGAGGAAGGAGGATATCAGGTTTGAGTTAGGTCTGCTGTATATAGTGAGACGCTATCTCAAAAAGAAAAAAAGAAAGAAAACAAGTTTATGATTGGTGATTAGAGATGCAAAACAAGCCAAAGCTTATATTACATGTCTAGATAGTACTTTAAATCAACTTTATTTTAATAAAAATAAATAAATATGATGGTTTTGTATAGCACATAATTATAAACATAATACTGATTGCATGCAAAAGGCAGATACTTTTATGCTGGTGAAGTCAGGTGCTTTAGGATATGTGAGTGAAACATGGATTTTCAAAAAGCACATGCTCACATGAAGATAATCACCATGGGGACTCTTTCTGCCTCCACCCTCACCCCCAAATGTTTTGACCGTATCCCATAGGAGTTCCATGAGAAGAAGGAAGACACATTAGAAGTTAGAAGATAATGGGAAAGGCAAATAACAAAGTAAATGCGGGTGGGTCTTACAAGTTTCTAGTTCTCAAATTTAATACTGAAAACAATGAACTAGAACTCTGGATGAAATGGAAGGATGAAGCTGCAAAGCTTGTTGAATGAACAGAGGCTTGGCTGCCCTCTTGGCATGACCGACATTGGTTATATTTGACTACTCTCTACTGTAGTTGGCGTCCAGTGTACCAGATGTGCTTGCCTTCTTCTTTTTGGTTGACTCAATGTCCTGAAATAAAATCAATGTTAATAATTTCTATGATTCCACTTGATTTTACTGTATTGATGTTGCCTTCTCCCTATACTGGCACCAAGTAACTTTTATTCTATTTGTAAACAACCTACAATGTTGTATTATTTTGTGCTTTCCTAGAGTAGTAGGACTTAACTGATTCTTAATGTTTTGATTCAATGCTTGACAAGAGTTAATCAAATCCTTGAACATGAAGGGCAGACAACAGGTAATACTGAAAATAATGGCATCTGAGTACTATACAATTCTGCTGAAGATAAGACTGTTACCCACATTGTATCTTTCATCTTTCTTCTTTTTTTTATTTTTCCAAATACATCTAGAATATCATGGAGTAACACTAAGATAAAGAGAAGTTACAAGTAGAGCTAATAAGAAAAAAATCTAACTTCAATTTTCTATCTCACATGTAAGAAAATGAAATGGTTTTGGACATCTTTTCCTCCTTGCATATCATGTTCATAATGTCTGGCTCTATCTATTTAAAACTTAGGTTGCAATTTATTTATTTGTGCTGTTTACATGAATTTTAAAAATTAAGACCATAGAATAACTGTATTTAATGGGGACATTTTTAAAGATACTTTATCTTTATTCTGGACAATTTCAAACATATCTAATATGATATGTGATATCTACCCTATATTTTCCCCTGTAACTTTTTCCATATATCCTTAACAACTTTGTAGTCCTCTCTTTTAGGGACTGAGGAAGATTTGGAGGGAAATTTTGAATGCAACTATTATCACCACGTAGCAAACCACCTCCAAGCAATGTAGGTTGTAATGGCAACTCATTTGTCATGAATTTAGGTTTAGGCAAAAAAAAAAAAAAAAAAAAAGGCAGTTACTATTTCTTGTACTCACTCTCACAGCTGCACTCAGTTGACTTGACTGGATACTCTCATTCCCAATAGCTGGGATCAGAATCTCACTGTCTATCAACTGGTATAACTCTTCATGTGGTTTTACATTAGTTGTGAGATAGATGATTCATGGTTATGAAGGATGCATATATTCAATTCCTACAACTTCTTGAGGGTGATATAGAACAGTTCACACAACTTGACTATTCACATGTTAATATAGGATTGGTCCAATCCTATATTAAAAAGGTAAGTATAGGACTCTACATTTTCACAGAAAATTTTATAATGAATGTGTTATCATATACCTACCAGAGAAAATGATAACATTCATTACAACACACACACATTTGATAACTGTTGGTGTGCAGCTTGGGCAAACTAAAGAACGTTGACCATCAATATTTTTAAAGGGGTCATAGTAAGCTTGAAAAAGAGAGCTTTAAAGCATTTTAGATGCGATGTTTATACAAATGGGGAAAAGAGAAGACAAGCAGTACCCACAGAGGTGGCCAGCATTTTGTGCAGGTTAAAGGAGTGTGCATTTGCTAAGCCAAGAAGTTAAGATAAATTAGCTTCTGAAAGCAAGGCGCACAATACCAGGTGAAGGTATGCAGATATGAAGAAGCTGTAGGAAGGGTGACAAGCATGCTAAAGAAGCAGTTTACCTTGCTCTGAGGGAGCTTTGTATTTAACAGATTCTTCCCCTCTAACCTCAAATGAAAGGGATACCAAGCCTTAATTTTAAAAGGCTCCATCAAATACTAAGTATACTAGGAAAAAATAGTAATAGAGAGTGAATTTGTATTGGCCTATATTAACTATATGCCTGAATGTATTTGTTGTGATTTTTACATCCATGCATATAACATACACTGATCATATCCAGCCATCCTTCTTCCACTCCATTTTACCATACCATCCCCCAACAACCCTCATACTGCCCAGTTCCAAGTACCCTGATTCAGTTTCTACCAAGTGGAAATCCTTTGCCTCCAGAATTTAAACCCAGAAAGGACCAGAATGTCCTCCAGCTCTTGTTCCTCTCAACTTCTAGCTTACATCTGTCAGTCCATTGCCATGCACACTGAGTGATTCTTTTGCCGTTTGAACTTGTGATTACAGTAAACACCATCTAGTACTTGGTAGCCTGTGTAGCGACCTTCACTTGTTGGCCTTGTTCCATGCTTCAGTCTGCACTATCAATTTTAAAGGCAGAGATGTGTTCTCTTTGCCTTGTTTTTCTCCCCAACAGGGGTACTCATTGGAATCTATAACTTAACATAAATGTAATATATTCAGAGTAGTTTCTTTGCCTAGTGGTAAGATGTAGACCTGTGATTTTCTTCATGAAAAAGTTACTATAAATAAAGCATACATTGCAGTGTTAGACACTGAGAAGTTATTAAATGATATTGGGCTGCCCTGTTGTCATTATTGTTGCCACTTACTCATAACTTACAAGCTCAGATCATGCATAATATCAGACAATATTTCCTCTGTGAGTCACTGAAAAAAATAACTGGATTAGTTAGTTTAAAGAACAAACATTCATTAAGCATGAATAATCGTTGAGTTTGCACTGTAAGTGGCAAGCAAAATAGTTATGCTCCCTATATCTATAAAGAGCTTATAGTGTAAAATGGGTAGAAGCACAAATTCAGAAAGCCAAGAAGCAACAAGAAGTTCAAAATAAATGTCACAAACCACAGAACAGAGTGCTATGAATCAGTATGTAAAGAAAAAACGATTCATTAGATCAGTAGACAAAAGATATTGTTTTGAATAAGTATGTTTAAGCCAAAATATTTTTAAAAAAACCATCAACCTTCCCAGAAAATAGTCAAAGATTCAGCTGAACTTAAGCAGCAGCATAGATCTGAATGTACATGGATGGGAAAGAGAGAATGAGGACCAGGAATAAAAGACTTCTGGCATGGAGAGAGGACCAAGAAGAAAAGTAGTATAGAATAAAAGGCAATGCCAAATTATTAAATTTCCTGACACACTGGACTTATTTCTCCAAACTGCAAGAAAATATTGTAAATGTGAAAAATAATTTAATTTAAAGATGAGTCCAGTTGTCCCATGAGCATAAACTCGAAGGGTTCAGAGCAAAAGCAGGGAACTGCATGGGAACAAGGCAGTGACGGGAGTGCTGCAGTGGAGGCAGGAGGCAGTGATAATGAATAGAGGTGGGCTCATTAAAGGATGAAGAGAGGGGATCTGGTGGCAGAGGTCGCAAAATAGCACAACAGATTGCATGGAGGGGAGAGAAAACTCTGCCTTGGGAAAGATCTCAGGGTTCTTCTAGCCAGGTCATTTTCTTAGACAAAGACCTAGAGACTGAATAGACAGTGTTGGGCCTGTCATTGAAGTTGTTTCTGATATAATCACAAGTGGCTCCTGGATGGACCATGAGATTGTAATGGTAAGAAAAGAAGCCAAAAACCAAAATACAAATCTAAGCTTGACAGAAATTGTATGATGTTTAAACTCATGGATAATGAAGTGAATGAGTTATGGCTAGGAACTGGGGAATTACATTCTTCCAGGAATCCTATAAAGAGAATATTTGGCGAAGATGGTTGTGAAAACAAAGAACTATGGGAAGTCTAGTGTGAGAAACCTCTTAGGCTTTTGTAAACTGAAAATATAGTCTTTAATACATCAACATAGATGGCAGAAAACTCATGGCAAAAGAGCTAATATGTCTAAAACTTTGTATATATACTGAGCTTTTTGAGAAACATGGAAGAGAGAAACAGATAGGAACCAAAGATAAATCATGTGTTAGGTTGGGCTTGCAGGAGGAAATGGACCACAGCAACAATAGATGGCTCTTGGTACATTAAGAGACTGCATGATAACACACTGATCCAACCTTACTCATGTCCCCCATCTGATCAAAAAAGGGGGACCTGCTGTAAATGTAAGATGTAAAACCGTCACCAGGACTCAGGGCTGTGCCTGGGAATCTTAGCCATCAAATTACCTTATTTTTATTGTTTCTAGATCCAGTGAAATTCTACATAATTAACTACTGACATAGCCATGCAGGATGTAAAAAAAAAAAAGTCACACATACCAAGATGGCCAGAATGCATGGATGAAAACTCTGTGGTGTCGTACTCAAGAGCTCATTACCCTCTGACAGTGTCAAACTTCAGATATACAAATTTCAAATCTTCTTTTATGTGGCACCAATGTTTTTGTTTAGCTTAGTTTTGTTTTTATGTTGTATGGGTATTTGACAGACCCTCATTGATTTGCAATCTTGGGGATGATACAAGCTAAGTGATAATAAGAGTGATCCTCCGTCAAAAGCCGAAAGGAACCACATATGGAAGCTTCCCTTCCCTTATCCTTTCCTCTCTCTGTGTATTAGCAGTGTTGTTAGAGTCAGAGACTGGGAATTGGCAGCCTTAACAAGCTAGTTTTAGTTATCCACCTTTAAGAAGCCTACCAAGTAGATAAGAAGTAATGAAGACCAAACATATATAGTTGATGTGGCCACATTGGAAGAAGAACACATGAAGTCTTGAGACATCCCAGCTCCATCTTTAGAGTTTGCACATGATGCTTGGGTTTAAATAGAAGCAAGTGGTATCTACTGGCTGCCAGTCCTGGTCAAGGTGATGTTCTGTTATTCCCTTGTTTCTAATTCGTCCTAGCAGGTTTTCTGTATGGTTGTATGGTATGAAATCTTTCTGTTGGCCACAGGCCCCTGGACTTTTCCTTCCCACTATGGTGAGATTCTTTGGGGAATTCTAATTCCTTGCACATCATTGTTTCAATAGTCTGATAGCGATGAGAAGGGTGTCTCTCTTTAAATTATTGTTACTTCTTCAAGGACAGTTAAGGTTACATATGAACTTTATTATGCATATTTCATGTTTCTCACACACCTATTGTAGAAACTACAACGTGCCCTGATATTTGTACCACTTTTCTTATCCTTAAGGTTGCTTCCTAAAGTACTCCCTTAAGTTGCTTATCCCAGATGCACCCACCATGGCTATGTCTAACAGTACTTTTAATTTCTTTCCATTTCTGTTTTAAAAACTACAAATGACCTCAAAAAGTAGCTTAGTGGTAGAGTGCATGCCTTGTAATCAGAAAAATGCAAATCAAAACGACCCTGAGATTTCACCTTACACCCATCAGAATGGCCAAGATCAAAATCTCTAGTGACACCACATGCTGGAGAGAATGTGGAGAAAGGGGAACCCTCCTCCATTGCTGGTGGAAATGTAAACTGGTACAACCACTTTGGAAATCAATCTGGTGCTTTCTCAGACAATTAGGAATAATGCTTTTTCAAGATCCAGCTATACCACTCTTAGGCATATATCCAAAAGATGCTCAAGTATACAACAAGGACATTTGCTCAACCATGTTTGTAGCAGCTTTATTTGTAATAGCCAGAAGCTGGAAACAACCCAGATGCCCCTCAGTGAAGGAATGGATACAGAAATTCCATCTACACAATGGAATTATTACTCAGCAATAAAAAACAAGGAAATCATGAAATTTGAAGGCAAATGGTAGGAACTGAAAAGATCATCCTAAGTGAAGTATCACAGAAGCAGAAAGACACACAGGGTATATATTCACTCATAAGTGGATATTAGATATAAACATACTAAAATGTGTACACCTAAAGAAACTAATCAAGAAGGAGGACTCTGGCTACAATGCTCAATCCTCATTCAGAAAGGCAAAGAGGATGGACATCAGAAGAGGGAGAAAACAGGGAACAGGACAGGAGGCTACACAGAGAGCGTCTCAAAGTCTCTACCCTGCAGGGTATCAAAGCAGATGAGACTTATAGCCAAACTTAGGGCAGAGTGCAGAGTGCAGAGAATCTTTTGAAAGAAAGGGGAGATAGTAAGACCTGGAGAGAACAGGAGCTCCACAAGACAGTAACTGAAACAAAAAATCTGGGCACAGGGGTCTTTTCTGAGACTGATACTCCAACCAAGGACCATGCATGGAGATAATCTAGAACCCCTAGAACATCTAGGGGTTCTAGAACATGGGCACAGATGTAGCCCATGGCAGTTCAGTGTCCAAGTGGGTTCCATAGTAATGGGAACAGGAACTGTCTCTGACATGAACTGATTTGCCTGCTCTTTGATCATCTCCCCCTGAGGGGGGAGCAGCTTTTCCAGGCCAAAGAGGAAGACAATGCAGCCACTCCTAATGAGACCTGATAGACTAGGATCAGAAGGAAGGAAAGGAAGACCTCCCCTATCAGTAGACTTCGGAGGGACCTAGTGGAGAAGGGAGATGAAGGGTGAGATTGGGAGGGGAGGGAGGAGGGAGCTACAGGGGGGATATAAAGTGAATAAATGTAATTAATAAAAAGAAAAATTAAAAACTTCATGAGGTAATTGTGGCTTTAATTACCAGTTTCACAAATAATAAATGAGTAAATAAACATAAACATAAATATAAATATAACTCAATTCTATAAAACAACCTATAAAAGCCATTTGTAAAATCTAAAAGAAATATACATCGGTGTGTGTGTGTGTGTGTGTTTGTGCGTGTGTGTGTGTTTGTGCATGTGCACGTGTGCAACACACACATGTGACATCCATGACTTAGATATTTAAATGAAGGCTGCTCTGGGATCACTGTTTCTACCTTCTGAGGTTGGAATTGCAAGAGGGAGCCACCATCTCCAGGTGCCATTTATAGGTTCTGAGAATTTAACCTCTGGTCCACACGTGTGGGTAACCACTCAACCATCCCCCATCCCCTATGTTTTAGAAATACAAATATTTTACAGTTCTAGTTGGTATACTGGCTGTTTGAAAGACTCCAAAAATTTAAAGCCTATATAGAATGTCAAGTAACATTCAGCTCTTTCTTAACTTTATGTGATTTTAGAATACCTGTTGTTCCAGTCAGTGAGATTGTAAATACACACATAAAGCACAGGTTTAGTCTAGAAAATATGCAGTTAGTATACCCCACCTTTATTCCTTACCTTCATCCAGTTTTTACTCCAAACCTGCCCCATTGCCTCCTTAGCAACCAAAGAATATGTCGTTTAATAAAAGGAAGTGTATTAATTGCAAAGGCAGTATAATAAAATCTCTGTGTGTTTGTGTGCATGTTACAGACAGACAGACAGAGAGAAAGAGCAAGAGAGAGAGTGTCACTCGGAGACATAGACAGATGCAGAGAGTTTTATCTAAGGGGTTGGGAAATGGAGGTGAAAAGGGAGGAGAGAAAGAGATAAACAAGGGTATAATATGTGTATTGCATATGCACTATTTTACTGTTTAGTGCTTTTCACTCCTGTAGTTAAATTTCTACATGTCTATATGCGAATTCTTTAAAAGTATACACTTATAAATTACACAATGATAAACTATGTGCAATATATTTGTCTGACAACTTTATTTGCAGATTATATATAATACAACATACAGAAAACCTTGATTTAAATTTTACTTTAGGTGATTGTTTTACGCTTCTGAGAAAACAAAATATACTTCATTGCCAAGGATTATTCAACTCAGGTGCCAAGAAGAGGTTTCGAATTTCCCTGGAATTTATAAATGTTGAGTCGTCTCTAGTGTTCACAACCTGCCTTTGTCATCGCTACCTAGTCCCTTCTACTCATACCTGTAACTTGGGGTATCATAAATTAACAGTAAAACACAGTTCTTCACTTTGGCCACAGAACTTCAGATGCTGTTCTGCCTTTCCACCCTCTTTTCCTTTCATTCTTCTTTTCCATTCTCTACCAAATTTAGTAAATACAGAACTGGAAGCCAATGATTTATTGAAAGATAATTAGCCAATAACAGTCATCCTGGGATTTTTGTAAACACCCATGGTGTACTCTTAGATGGATCTTCCAGCCAATGGGATTAAAGACTTTTCTCTGTTCATATAATTTTAGAAGGTATGCGTGCTATATAAATTATGATATATATATGAGAGAGAGGTAGGTGAGGAAGAGAGGGAGGTAAGAGGAAAAGGAGAGAAGGACAAGGGAGACATGAAGGCAGGAAGAGAGGAATACACACTATCAGGCTGTGCTCCCTGGAATTCCAAGCAACCTATGCAAGAACTGAAGGTGGCTTTTCTGTGTCTCCTCTCCTCCTAAGCTTCCACTACCTGTCTACATGCTACTGAAATTATTTCCCATAAAAGTACCACTCTATTTTCAGGCAAAAGAATGCCACTCCAAACAATGAAGTTTGAAGGTGACAGATGGACTCTGGAGTATCCTAAGAGAGATTTTGAGAACTGAAGACTCAAAGGTTCCTTCTTCTTTGGTCTGCCTTGCTGCTTGTCTGTGGCCAGCAGCGCTTTTCTTCCTGATTTTGAGGAATGTCAGGAAGGAGGCTGAGTGCCCTGACAGCCCCAAGCCTGTGGGACTCCAACTTTATTATCTTTAATGGCTGAGAGCCTGGCCAGACTGTGGGTAATGCACTGATACTTCAGAGAACCAAGGAAACATTAGAAGATTTCATTCACTTAATGGTTACTGATTAATTGACTTCAATACAGCTATGAATGTCATACAGTTTTCTGTAAAATGTACTGTACTGTTTTTAAAATAGTAGCACAAATGTCTTAAAGACAGCTTTTCTCTTCTTTTGAATAAAGTGGCTCTAACTCACCCTTTTTCTCAGATCAGCTGGCATCTCTTCTCAAATTCATATGTGGAAAATTTACTCTCAAAGACACAACATTGTACTATTCTAACCACTCTCAAAAGGAAATAGTACCCTCCTGACCCTTCCCTTGCTGGACTGAGTAGTAGTTCTCTCCAGACAAGGAAAGTTTATAAAGGGACCTCAGTAAAAGGTTTTAATTCTTTCCTCTGTTATTACTCCTTTCTTTAAATAAGAGTAAAAATTGCTCCTTTTGTTCCCTATAGGAGTTTCAACTCACTTCGAGTTATACATTTCTACATTCAAAAATTCCTAAGGAGAAATAAAGGAAGGAAAAAAAAAAACTTCCACTAAGCAACTTCTTCCAAGTACATTAGAACCTATGTTTTATAAAAGAACTGCTAAAGAGCTATTTCATAAAATAAGATGTTAAATTAATGTCATCTTGCCCATTATTTAAATAATAAACTGCATTAGAAGCACAGGATGATTATGATTATAGGCAAACGCAGTGCAAAGAGACTACAGTGTATGTGGGTGCATCAGATGAGAGAGGCTCTGGGGGATGGGGATGGTTTGGTTTGTTGTCCTGAAGATTATTCATGATCAAAGAGCAGAAGGGAGGGGGTGCGGTATGGCTGAGAGAAAAGCAGGCTTGTTTGAACAGCAGGAAGACAGTTTCCATTTAAGGACAAATGATTAGTGAAGTTAGCTAAGGTTCAGGCATTAGAAGGGAAGAGGACAGAAACAAGGGATAAGAATGGGGTGAAACCTTTAGTTCCTGTTGGAAATGTTTATATTTAATCCTTTGGGTTCCAGACAGTCATTAAATTTGAAGTAAAAATTAAGATCACAGCCTTGTGAGGAGGGGAGAATTAAGACAGATAATAGAAGCCAAGGAAGGTCAGATGCTGATTTTCCATCCTGTGAGTGGAGAGGACAATGGCCAATGTTAACAAAGAACACAGGCAAACTGTAGCAGCGGAAGCCACAGATCCACAAATCGCCAGTGAGTAGGAGAACAACACAAGCCAGACCCTGGAAGTGGCTGTTTCTGCAGCACCTCCTCTTGACAGGAGGAAAAGACCCAGGAACAAACATGAGAAGGCATTTCCAAAATGAGATTCATAAAAGGCAAATCACAGGGGATAGTCTTTTACCTTTATAAATAGCTGAGGAATAAATTTATCTACTTTATATTAATGTAATGAATTTTATGATTAAATAAATTTGCCTATTTTAAATGAATGCTAACAGTTTAACCGTATTTTATCAGTTCTCTATGACTGGTCCACTAATCAAATTGGATCCTTCCCCTACACAAAGTGGTCACTTGCTAGGAATTTCTGTGTTTATTATATTACATCATAGACTTTTCCGTTTCCTGCATTTTTCTGCTATCTGCTATGCTACTGATTATATTTTAATTTTAGTTAATATGATTACATTTTATATATTGTATACATTCAGCCTCTCAACCACATGCTACAAAGTATAAATATTTAATTGCAACTCAAAATTCTAATCATTTCTCTTACTCATTCTTTTATTAACAATTTCATATCTCTTCTACTTTTGCCCTTTCTTCTCTTAACTTTTGATGATTATTAAGCTTCTTATTGAATTGAGGAAAAGTAAACAATACATGAATTTTAAAGTGCATTCACTTTAAATGTGTCCTATTGTTTGTTGTTTTTCTAGGCTTTCTTCTCACCATAGACAGAGCCTGTACCCTAAGTCAATTGTAGACTACTGCAATCAAGACAAATTCTGGTTGAATTTTATTGTTCAGTAGGATTTCGAATGCTAGTTTTCCAGTTTTTGAAGTATTATCAGAGATTTGTGTTCAAGATGGCTAACTGTCCATGATGAAAACTCCTCCATCCTCAAGTCCTACTGAATGTGAAAACATCCTTAAAACATTGCATTGCTATTTTAATTGTTTCACTGCAGAAACCAGAAGGATGTAATTAAACGGTTACAACACAGAGAGAATTCCTGACAACTAGAGGTGATTGTTTTTGGAACTCAACCAAGCTTAGTAACCCTCCATTCTAGACAGATAAAAAAGAGAGAGACACCAATAAAAATAGTGAATTTATTCAATAGGACTGCCAATGTGTTCTGTTTCCAGAGACAGCTGCCCTAGAAGTAAGATGAGACATGTCAGGTGTTTAGTAAGGTTAATCATTCCAGGACTGTGGGACACTTCGTTTTTACAAGCGAGGTATAAACAAACAACCTTTCAAATAAAACAGCAATTCTTCCCTGGAAGACTCTGCAGAGACACTGAGTCAGAAAGCATTTACCTAATATGTGCAAGAAAGTACTGCGCGCAAAATATACAAGGAGAATTAGATGTCTACTCTCCTACTCTAAGTCTCAGCAAAAAATCATTTATTATCAGGGCCAGAAATTACTATAGAAAAGCAAACAAACAATAAACAAACAGCTCTCCCACACAAGCAAACAAACTCATGCCTTACCTATGGTTTGGAAACACAAACCCTGCAACCTACTACATTGCTGACTATAGGCAATTGGATGAAATTAGAGAGAAACAAAAATGTGTAATAATGGAAAGACAATAAAGGCAAGAAGCAGTTATAGCTATACCAGATTTAATATGCTTGCAGGGAGACTAGTATAATGCACGAAGTAACATATATCTTCTAATACCACATCCTTCATAACCCTGGAGACTCAAAATAAAGCCACATCTGTAGGCTACCATAAAATTAACTGAGTAGACAGAGTTCCTGAGGACTCAATCTGAACTGCCAGAAGACCTCAGCATGTGTTCAGGAAGCAGAATAAGGTAAGGCATTGGCCTTGATCTTGAAGGTAATCGATGCCTCAACACTAAAGTCAAAGAGATGAAAATAATGTGTGAGCAGCAAAATGATGAGCACACAATCAGAAAATTGAAAAAGTTGATCTAGAAAATAAAAAAATTCTAGAAGGAAAGAACTCAGTGAAAGAGGGCTGGAGATGATTCTGTGGGAAAGAACGCTGTCTTTGTGAGCACGAGGACCTACGTCGGATCCCAGAGCCCATGTAAATAATTGTGTATTTCTGCACAAGCTGCTAACTTCAGAGCTGTTGAGGTGGTGCCAAGAGACTTGCTGGAGGCTTTATGGATGGTGGCCCAGTTCCAGGTTTAAAAGAGTCCTTGTTTCAAGGCAGAAAGTGTCCTCTTCCGCATACCACATTTGTGTGTACAGGTGCACAAGCACACACATGCAAATATAACACACACTTGCTCAAACACAAAGGAATGGAGTGATGAAAACCATTAGAGGTAGAAGAGCATACACTTTAAGAACAAATTTTTGATACAATAATCAGAAACTCTAAGATTTTATAAGTTCAGTATGTTGTCAGGTTACACCAGCTCCTTTTTCTTTAAAGAGCATTGCAGCAAGCTCTGTGCCCCATGGCCAAGGAGACTGCAAAAGGTCGCACATCTAAGTTCTCTTGGATCTGAGCAGCCCATTTCTCAGGCAGCTCTTATAAACATCTGGCACCAGCATTCCAGACTACCTGGCACCAAGCAGGCTGTTCCCCGAGAACAGGCTTCTTCCACTTACACCTTAATGAAGTGGATACTTGTGGGGACATTTTTTTTTTCTCTGGAGCTCAGATTCAGGCTGTGATGAAAAGAGACACTGGACATCCCTCCGTGGGTCGCAGCAGAATAGAAACCCACTGTCTCTGCTTCTCTTTTTTGTGAGCCTATATGCATGAATTGTGCATTTCTCCTGAGGATCCTGCTCTTAGGATAATATTGTGACACAACCCAAGGTGTGAGGAAGGCTCACCATGCACTTGGACCCTTGGGTCCTCAGAGAAAAAGACACTGTGAATGATTTACAATATTATCCATTATTGAAACAGTCTGGAGAAAACAATTTATACCCAATGATAATTTTTTCTACATTTTCATAGCTCTGGGTGAGATATATTATATGTCCAGTAAATGTTTCATTGAATGCGTTTTAAGGACATTTAAATATAGACTAGAAAATAACTTGGTAGGCCAATTAAAAACTTTATATAGAAACATTATTATTATTTTTTTGTAAAAACATGAGGCGAGACAAGCATACCAGTACAAGTCATTCCGGACTAGGAAAGTTTAGAGTTACAAAATCCAGGCCAATCTGCACTGCCACACATAGTAAATCAGCAACAATAACAACAAACAAACAAAATCACACTGTGGTATATAGCATATACTAAGCTTTCCTCCCTACGGTCCTTGTAGTTGACAAGAACTTGTTTCTCCTGAACAAGGTCCTGTCAGCAGGGAAGTCAGCAATTATAACTTTGCAGAAAGCTCTCACAGCTCCAGTTATGCTCACAGTACATGATAAATGACTGTGTGTGTATTTGTGCATGTGTGTGTGTGTGTGTGTGTGTGTGTGTGTGTGTGTGTGATGGAGGTTAAGCATCTAGAGTATATTCATAATGACAAGACTTAAAGATCACCCCTGCCACAAATCTTCCAGCCATTGAATGGGCTGTTGTCTGTATACATGGTTGTTGAAAGAAACAAATGGCCAATAGACCCTTGAGTGCTCAGCATCCTCAGTCATCAGACAAATGCCATAATTAAACCCACTTCTTTGTACTCTGACCTGAAACATAAAGGTACAATATAAAATGACTGAAAAGAAAGTATAAGAGGAAACCACTCATCCAGAGTTTTGGTTGTGTGTCTCTCCTCAGAAATCCACATTCTATTTATCATTAACCATGGAGGGTTTTCAAGCTCACCTGTCTCTTTCTGTTGAGATATCTCTCAGTGATTATTTTCATTTTGGTCCTTCCTGAGAGATCAACTCCTGCTTTCTCATGGCTTCCTCCCCTGCTTCTCTTTCCATGCTTTCCTGTTTCTAGCCATTTCCTACAGCCTCAATGACTACAACCTTCATCAGTGAGCTTCCTGCAGGTAATATCTTCATCACAGGCTCTTCCCGGAAATCAGTCCTGTCCTTGATGTTACAGACATTCAGCTCCCAAAAAATAGTATATTAAATATGGTGAGAACATGACATTAATAGGCAAAAGAATCAGACAGGCAACACTAAGTTCAGAAAGATCCAAATGTTTTGTAAAAATATTTTTATATCTGATAAATATATAAAATATAGGGATTTGATATATCATAAAGATGTGCTTGTTTGTTTCAGATAAGTGGAAAGTTGTGATTTTTTTTAAAAAGAAGAGGCTAGGGACAATTGTCTATATACAAATATTTATGCATATAAATACAGTTGATTCTGTGAATTTTGACATACATTAAAAAACAAAGTATACAGAAGACTAAAAGAAAACGAACAGTTTTATCTCTGTCAGACAAAATTTTATGCTCTTATATAGGAAGTACATGTTAGATATCATACCCAAACACGGCACAAAATTTTAAAAATCATACTTATAAATGATTTTTAGATCAAAATATAAATTAATTCATTTGCCTTCACATTTTGAAATTACTTAACAACCAAAAAGTTACATGAGCAATAAAGGCATCACTCTATACCTTTCCCCATCACTAACAGAATATATACAAAACCAGCAAGATGGCATAGAAGGAAAGATTACTTACTGCCAAACCTGACACCCTGAGTTTAATGCCTGCCATCTACATGTTGGAAGAGGAATCTGACTCCCTCAAGTCATCCTGTAACTTCCACATGTCTGTCAAATATGCACCCCCACACATAAGCACACATGTTTTTGCACACACACAAAATAACTAAAAACATTTTTTAAAACAAAATGTATAATACTCACTAGGCTTCTTCTTTCAAATGTTTATCTAGCAACTATGATTGTCATCACAAGATGTTAATAAAATGTGAGTATAGTTAAGTAGTTTCTCACAATCAGAGGAAATGCAAATAAACGCAAAAGTAAAAGCACCAATAAGATCATGATGGACTCTAACATTCTGGAGCCATATGCCCTGGTAAACTTTCTTCTTTAAGTTGCTTCAATCATGGTACTTTAGCACAGCAATAAAAAAAGATAATTAATACATTAATATTAGTCACAATTCTGAGTTATAGATAGATGATTGATAATTGGTCTTTTATTTTTTGGATGCATTCAAATGTACAATGAGTCTTGAATATATTTAACCCAACTTACTACAACTGCGCCTAGACCACCACAGCCCATTTTCTTATCAACTTTGTGTACACACTCACAAATACAAACACATATTCACTTATATGTGCGTATAACTGGGTTCTAGATAGATGTATCATACATTCCTATTTCAGTCTACTGAGAAGTCCTATAAATAATAAAAGTCTAAGGCATAGCTAGTATCCATATATTGGTTTATAAGGATTGTTGTCAAATGGAAGACTTACAATATTTCAGATTAGTTCTGGGGAGGAGGTATGGCTTGGCAAGCCTGGGAAATACCCAGAAACTGAGAACTGAGGTGATCTATCTATCTATCTATCTATCTATCTATCTATCTATCTATCTCAATGAAGGAGCCATTATCCAAATTGGGGAAAATGCACAAATTTCTGTTAATCAGATAAAATAAGAAAACAGGTTCCCGTGATGTTACAAGTAAGTGGGGGAGGATGTCTTAGGTCAGAATTTAAACCTATAGAAAAAAATAGGAGGGGCAAATAGTTGACACAGATAATTTTTCAGCCCCAATTCAGTACTAAAGTGGATAGATTGGAGTTAGACCATTTAAATTGGCTCATAGTACACTCTGAATTACATTTCTCAACAAACTATTTACTAATTACAAAGGAAAATAGAATTGTTACAGTGGGGAAACAAATACCAATTGAACCCAGTGATTAGTCATGCATCTTGCAACCATGAATATGGATCAATTAGTAAAGCACTTGTCATGAAAGTGTAAAGGCAAGAGTTCAGGTCCCCAGCACCTAGGTAAAGGCCTGACAAGCATGGTGTTGCACCTATGATGTCAGTGCTCAGAGAACAGTTAGCTAGTTAGTTAAGGGGAAAAGTTGACCTCTGTTCAAGAGGCGCGTGTCTAGGCCATGCAAGAAGAACAACAAATGGCTTCAGAACTCATGGAATGAGGCCCACCAGTTAGCACCACCTTGGTGGGTATGCCTTGCAGAGGCAGAGCATTGAGGGCACCAAGAACTGTGTCCTGAAGACTTCACGTTGTTGTAGAGGTTTGCTCTGCTTGTTGTCTTCATGGTCACAACATCCCTCCCAATCTGTGAGTTCTATGAAAATTCTGAGAGGTTTTCTGCCCCTCACTGGGCAGTATTGTTGGCACTTACAATAATAGTGATTGATCTTTTTCAAGTATTGCTACTGGAGCAGATTAATGATTACACCACTACTCTTGGAAAGAACTGAGATGTAGGTTTGTAGCAATGACCACCATCCTTAGAAAGAATTTGGAGAAGTAGATTGTTAGTAAAGTTAAATTAAGATGTTCATGTTAGTGGCTTTGATGAAGAAAGTATTAGGGAACAATTTGAAGTTCATAAAGGCACACTCTTAATAGTCAAGCTAGGGATTTTTTAAGTTGGGAAACAAACAATGGCAGCCTGACTAGTACCAGCTGATATCCCTTTCTTGCCAAAGCTGGGCAGGTAATCAAAGTGATGATTAATTTCTTGTATCCATTTTGCCCTTATTTTCTTGATGTAATTTAATAAAAAATTGTTAATGAGTAGATGTGCACCTCAAGGATTTAAAGTAGAAATGACTGATTGTTTTTATGTCAGAGCTTAAATTTGTGATTCTCTTAAGATTTTTATAAGATTACTAATTAAGATAAATAATAAAACTTTTGATCCTTTATTTGTAACTGCAAGTAAAACAAACAAACAGACAAACAAATAACTGGCTGAAAACATTACCTTGTTTGCTTACACTTTGTTGGTTTATACCAGGTTGTTTAGTTACTAACATGTAGGATCTTGAGAATAATTTGTTTTTCACTCATAACACATAAAGCATTTAATCATGTGAGGGTAGAGGGAAATACATTTTTGGTTGTTTTCTTGTTTGTTTTTTGTATGTATACTCATTGTAATCCTTTATTCAAAGAACAATAGAATGTAATCACATTGTAATTTTTATACTACTTGAGAGATTTTGCAGGGATATAGAAGCTTTGGAAGAAAAAATAAAGTTGTTGGGGCTGTGTGTGTGTGTGTGTGTGTGTGTGTGTGTGTGTGTATGTATGCATGTATATTTGTATATGACTAAAGCTGTTGGAGCTTGTTGAAGCTTGCTTCATCCACCAACTGTGTGTGTGTACATGTGTGTACGTGTGTGTGTGTGTGTGTGTGTGTGTGTGTGTGTGTGTGTGAGTGTGAGTGTGAGTCTTCCTTCTTTTTAGCTGGCACCCAAAGAGTTTCTCACTGGCCCCAGTAAATTAAACTTTTTTCCCTTGGGGAAAAGCCTGCTGAGTGATCAATTGCTGACTCTATGCCCACCTCAGTTTAACCTGACATGTCAAAGTGGGTCTTTAGCGAGTAAGCCGTCTCACTCAAGGAACAAGGTGGCAAGTAAGTGAGTAATATGCCTGCGGGTAACTTCTGGTCTTCACATACCTGTGCACATATATGTACATATATATGTGCACACACAGTCTCCTCAGTCCTGAAAAATATAAACACACATACATTTCTGCATATACTACATGCACACGCACAACCTGCAGAAAAATGAACCAACCTAACACTGCAAATTTATGATACAGTTGGCTGAGAATGAAGACATGCCATTGAATTGATTGTGAATTGACTACAGTCAAACATTATCAGAAACCCCAGTATACCAGGCTACACCTAATGACCGGCAGAGGCCCTGTGGGGCTCCGTGTATGGATGAAAGATGCTGCACATCTACTCTGAGCTGGTGCCCCTCCATCGGCCCTGCAGCCTCCATGGAGGAGCAACACCTTGCTGAGAAGTGTCTGCAGACCGCAGTATCTCTGCAACAAAGATGAGCTACGTCTGATGAGAAGTTGCTTTTGAAAAGCTGTTTTGCAAAGTTGGAAGGAAAGATGGCAGAACAGAAGCAATATGGGAGAGTGCAGTCACAGCAGACGAAGGACACAGGTGTTACTGCAGCCTGCAGCATGGAGATCCTGCTGCTCTCCCTGCAGAAGGAGAGGCCAGGGCCAGGGTGATGCCCGAAGGCTGCAAGCACAATTCTAATGTCTGGTGAGCTGTTAGGTGGCTAGCACCAAAGACAGGGAGGTGTGCAGTGGCCTGGAGCTCTTAGGGAGACATGTCCTTACTGAATATTAGTGGCCCTTGGCTCATGCAGACCCTGCCCCCTGAGGCCCTGCCTAGCCCACCGTCACCCTGACAAGAGTCTCAGCAATGGTCCAGCATTTATGGTGACTCAGAAATCGGAAACCCTGAACTGTTGCAATGACTATTTGCACGTAAAGCTGTTTGGGAAACAAAAGGAACTCTGTGACACACTACAATTTGCAATGCCACTTTGATGAGCAATTGTATGGTGGAGAGGGAAGATGGAAGAACTGAGCAGTGCCTGTGTGGTGGGGAGAGGTGAAACAAGAGATGTGATGGTGGTGACAGCTGTGGGACAAGGCTGTGGATGAAAAAATATTTTATTGCCAAGGAGGCCTGACAAGATGATGTTCAGCAGCCTATCGCTGTGCAGGTTCTGCCCCAAACACTATACCCAGACACAGGTAGACAATATATCTGACATGGAAAACAGTTCATTAAACAATCTCCAAAGTCCTTGCTGCCCCCAGATTTCATATTGGTATCTGTAATCAATGCTACAGCCAGGGAATATGTTGGTTTCTATGGTTCATGCTGCCATCCCAGATGATGTTGGTTTTCACCATCCATTTGGATGTCCATGGTCCATGCTATGACTGAAGGCCATGAGGTCTGTATTTCTGCAAAGGGTGCCCAAAGTCTGTCTGGGCCTGACATTTGTGTTGATGCCCATGGTCTGTATTGCTTCAAGAAACCACATGGACGTCCATGATCCAGGCTGCTGTTGACTATAAGGACAAGAAAATGTCTTCTGCTGTGGTATCCATGACTGCAGACTCATGGTTGAGAATGAGAGACATAGAAGGCCTCTGTCTCTCCCCACCCTCACTTCCACTCCCAAAAGTGAGCCATTGAACAAATTTGTTTTTGTTTTTGTTTTTTATTTTTACATTTTATTTATAAAATGAATAAAACCCGACTGTAGCCACCTCCCTCATATCCTCCTGTTCCCACCTTCCCTCACCTTTTCCCCTATATCTTTCCCCTAGTCCACTGAAAGGGGAAGCCCTCCTCCCCTACCATCTGACCCTAGCTTATCAATTCTTATCAGGACTACCTGGATCCTCTTCCTCTGTGGCCAGGAAAAGCTGCATCATCAAGGAAAATTGATCAAAAAGCAGGCAACTGAATTCATAACAGAGGCAGCCGCTGCTCCCCTTACTAGGAAACCCACATGGAGACTGAGTTACCTATGGGCTACATCTGAGAAGAGGGTCTAGGTCCTCTCTTTACATAGTTCTAGTTGGTGCATCAGTCTCTACACCACCCCTTAGGCCCAGATTTTTTTACATTGTTGGTCTTCTTGTGGAGCTACTGTTCCCTCCACATCCTTCTTTTTCCCCCTCCCCTTTCTTCCATAAGGCTCCCTGCTCTCTGTCCAAAGTCTCAGCATCTGCTTTGATCCCCTGTTGAGTGGGGCTTTTCAGAGGACCTCTATGGTAGGCCCCTGTCCTATTCCCTCTCTTCTACTGCGTCTGGTGTCTATCCTGCTTGCCATTCTGAATGAGATTTAAGCATCCTCCCTAGAGTCATCCTTGTTGTTTAGCTTCTTTAGGACTATAGATTTCAGTATGTTTATCCTGTATTAAATGGCTAATATCTGCTTGTAAGTGAGTATATACCATGCATGTCTTTCTGGTTTTGGGTTACCTCACTCAGGATGACTGTCCTAGTTCCATCATTTGCCTGCAAATTTCATGATTTCCTTGTTTTTAATTAATAGCTGAGTAGTATTACGTTGTGTAAATGTGCCACAATTTCTGTATCCATTCTTCCATTGAGGGACATGTAAGTTGTTTCCAGATTCTGGATATTATAAGTAAAGCTGCTATGAACATAGCTGAACCAATGTCATTGTTGAATGGTGGAGCATCTTTCCGATATATGCCCAGAGTGGTATAGCTAGATCTTGAGGTAGTGCTATTTCCAACTTCCCGAGAAACCGCCAGATTGATTTTCAAAGTTGTACAAGTTTACATTCCCACCAGCAATGGAAGAGGATTCCCTTTCTCTATATCCTCTCCAACGTGTGTTGTTGCTTGAGTTTTTGATCTTACATTCTGATTTGTGGAAGATGGAATCTCAGAGTTGTTTTGATTTGCATTTCCCTGATGACTAAGGATGTTGAGCATTTCTTTCAGTGTTTCTCTGCCAATGGATATTCCTCTGTTGAGAATTCTCTGTTTAGCTCTATACACCTTTTTAAATTGGATTGTTTGGTTTGTTGATGTCTAATTTCTTGAGTTCTTTATATATTCTGTCTGATGTAGGATTAACACTCTGTCTGATATAGGATTGGTGAAGAACTATTCTCAGTCTTTTTTTTAATACAATTTATTCACTGTGTTCCCCTCCTTCAGTCCCTCCCAATCCTGCCCTCCCTTCCTCTTCTCCTCCACTGCCCCTCCTCCAGTCTACTGATAAGGAAGGTCCTCCTCCCCTTTCATCTGAAATTAACCCATCAGGTCTCATCAGAACTGGCTGCATTGTCTTCCTCTGTGACCTGTTAAGACAAACTGAGGAACGGATATATTTACACAATAGAATACTACTCGGCAATTAAAAACAAGAAATTCATGAAAATTTCAGGCAAATGATGGAAACTAGAAAAGATCATCCTGAGTGAGGTGTCCTAGAAGCAGAAAGATACACTTGGTATATACTCACTTATAAGTGAATATTAGGCATATAATATAGGATATATGTAACTAAAATCTGTACACCTAAAGAAACTAAGCAATAAGGAGGACCCTGGGTAAGATGATCAATCCTCATCCAGAAAGGCAAAGGGAATGGAAGAGGGAGAAAATCATTCTTTTTCTATGCCAGTACCATGTAGTTTTTATTACTGTTGCTCTGTAGTACAGCTTGAGATCATGGATGGAGATACCTCCAGAAGATCTTTTATTGTAGGGGATTGTTTTAGCTATTCTGGGTTTTTTCTTTTTCTATGTGAAATTGAGAATTTTTCTCTCAACGTCTGTAAAGAATTGTGTTGGTATTTTCATGGGAATCGCATTGAATTTGTAGATTACTTTTGGTACGATGACCATTTTTACTATTTAATCCTACCAACCCATGACCATGGGAAATCTCTCCATCTTCAACTATCTTCTTCAACTTCAAATTATGATAGGGATCCTGAAGTGTAGCTCTTCATAGTTGATGACTTTGGGGAGGGGTGGCATAGGGAAGGACTCAGGAAGACTTTAAGGAGTTGCCCACTCAGAGTTTGAACATGCTCTAGTGAGTATATGGGCAACACAAATTGAACTTGTTATTTTTCTTCTTCCTCTTCTTCTTTTCTTTGGGAAGGTCACAGGTAGTAGTGGGCTGGACCTAGGAAGATGGAAAGTGAATGTGATCAGGGTGCATTATGTGAAACTCAAATAATAAAAATATGTAGGATAAAAAAGATTTTATCTCAATTGAAGTGAAAACTTAAAATCAATATTTACTTAAAATACGTATTTCATCCAAGTTTTCAAGTGTTTCTGTAGAATTATACAAAGTATTCTCAAAGGAATTTTAAGTGTCTTCTATTTCTCTAAAAAAAAATGTGTTTACTCCACTCTCACCAAGGGACATATCAACTAGACAGAAAACAAATAGGGAAATAAAAACACTTACAGAGACCCTAAATCAAATGGACCTAATAGACGTCTACAGATCTTTTCATCCAAACTCAAAAGAGTATACCTTCTTTTCAGCACCACATGGAACGTTCTCCAAAATAGACCATATAGTTGGTCATAAAGAAAGCCTCAACAGATACAAAAAGATTGAAATAATCCCTTGTATTCTATCGGAACACCATGGACTTAAACTGGACCTCAACAACAACAGAAATAACAAACTGCCTACACATACATGGAAACTGAACAACCTGTTACTCAACGACAGCTGGGTTAAGGAAGAAATAAAGAAAGAAATTAAAGACTTCCTAGAATTCAATGAAAATGAAGGCACAACATACCCAAATTTATGGGACACACTGAAAGCAGTGCTCAGGGGAAAATTTATAGCACTAAGTGCCTGCAAGAAGAAATTCGTAACAGCACATACAAACAACTTAATGGCCCAACTGAAAACCCTAGAAAAAAAAAGAAGCAGATACACCCAAGAGGAGCAGAAGGCTGGAAATAATCAAACTCAGGGCTGAAATCAATCAATTAGAAACAAATAAAACTATTCAAAGAATCAATGAAACAAAAAGCTGGTTCTTTGAGAAAATCAACAAGATAGACAAACCCTTAGCCAAACTAACTAAAAAGCAGAGATTCTATCCAAATCAACAAAATCAGAGATGAAAAGGGTGACATAACTACAGACACAGAGGAAATTCAAACAATCATTAGGTCATTCTACAAAAGCCTATATGCTACAAAATTTGAAAATCTAAATGAAATGAACAATTTTCTTGATAGATTCCATCTTACAACATTAAGTCAAGATCAGGTAGAAAGACTGAACAGCCCTATATCCCCCAAGGAAATTGAAGTAGTCATTCACAGTCTCCCCTCCAAAAAAAGCCCTGGGCCAGATGGTTTCAGCACAGAATTCTACCAGACCTTCAAAGAAGTACTAACACCAATTCTCCTTAAACTATTCCACAAAATAGAAACAGAAGGTACATTACCGAACTCATTCTATGAAGCAACAGTCACCCTGATACCTAAACCACAGAAAGACCCAACAAAAAAAGAGAACTTCAGACCTATCTCTCTTATGAACATTGACGCAAAAATATTCAATAAAATACTTGCAAACCGAATCCAAGAACACATCAAAGATATCATCCACCACGACCAAGTAGGCTTCATCCCAGGCATGCAAGGGTGGTTCAACATACGGAAATCCATCAATGTAATCCACCACATAAACAAACTGAAGGAGAAAAACCACATGATCATCTCCTTAGATGCTGAAAAAGCATTTGACAAAGTCCAACACCCATTCATGTTTAAAGTCTTGGAGAGATCAGGAATACAAGGCACATATCTAAACATAGTAAAGGCAATATACAGCAAGCCGATAGCCAACATCAAACTCAATGGAGAGAAACTTAAATCAATCCCACTGAAATCAGGGACAAGACAAGGCTGCCCACTCTCTCCCTACCTCTTCAACATAGTACTTGAAGTCCTAGCCAGAGCAATAAGACAACTAAAGGAGATCAAGGGGATACAAATCGGAAAGGAAGAGGTCAAAGTGTCACTATTCGCAGATGATATGATAGTATATATGAGCGACCCCAAAAATTCAACCAGAGAACTCCTCCATTTGATAAACACCTTCAGCAAAGTGGCAAGATACAAAATCAACTCAAAAAAATCAGAAGCCCTCCTGTATACCAAAGACAAAAGGGCCGAGAAAGAAATTAGGGAAACAACACACTTCACAATAGCCACTAACCACATAAAGTACCTTGGGGTGACACTAACCAAGCAAGTGAAAGACCTGTTTGAGAAAAACTTCAAGTCTCTGAAGAAAGAAATTGAAGAAGATCTCAGAAGATGGAAAGATCTCCCATGCTCATGGATTGGTAGGATTAACATTGTGAAAATGGCCATCCTGCCAAAAGCAATCTACAGATTCAATGCAATTCCCATCAAAATACCAACTCAATTCTTTACAGACCTTGAAAAAAAGATTCTCAGCTTCATATGGAGAAACAAAAAACCCAGAATCTCCAAAACAATCCTGTACAACAACAGATCATCTGGAGGTATCTCCATCCCCGATCTCAAGTTGTACTACAAAGCAATGGTAATAAAAACTGCATGGTATTGGCATAAAAACAGAAAGGAGGATCAATGGAACCGCATAGAAGATCCAGAAATAAACCCACACACCTATGAATACTCGATATTTGACAAAGAAGCCAAAACCATTCAATGGAAAAAAGACAGCATCTTCAACAAATGGTGCTGGTCCAACTTGATGTCCACATGCAGAAAAATGAAAATAGATCTCTATTTATCACCCTGCACAAAACTAAAGTCCAAGTGGATCAAAGACCTCAACATAAAACCAGATACTCTAAATCTGTTAGAAGAAAAAGTGGGGAACAGCCTAGAACTCATTGGCACAGGAGACAACTTCCTGAACAGAACACCAACAGCACAAGCTCTAAGAGCAACAATCAATAAATGGGACCTCATGAAACTGAACAGCTTCTGTAAAGCAAAGGACACTATCATCAAAACAAAACGCCTGCCTACAGATTGGGAAAGAATCTTCACTAACCCTTTATCTGACAGAGGACTAATATCGAGTATATACCAAGAACTAAAGAAGCTGAAAAGCAGCAAACCAAGTAATCCAATTAAAAAATGGGGAACAGAGCTAAACAGAGAATTCTCCACAGAGGAATATCGAATGGCAGAGAAACACTTAAAGAAATGCTCATCCTCATTAGCCATCAGGGAAATGCAAATCAAAACGACCCTGAGATATCACCTTACACCCATCAGAATGGCCAAGATGAAAAACTCAAGGGACAACACATGCTGGAGAGGTTGTGGAGAAAGGGGAACCCTCCTCCACTGCTGGTGGGAATGTAAACTGATACAACCACTCTGGAAATCTATCTGGTGCTTTCTAAGACAATTAGGAATAGTGCTTCCTCAAGACCCAGCTATACCACTGCTAGGTATATACCCAAAGTTTGCTCAAGTACACAAAAGGGATATTTGCTCAACCATGTTTATAGCAGCTTTATTTGTAATAGCCAGAACCTGGAAACAACCCAGATGTCCATCAACGGAGGAATGGGTACAGAAATTGTGGTATTTTTACACAATGGAATACTACTCAGCAATCAAAAAGAAGGAAATCATGAAATTTGCAGGCAAATGGTGGGATCTAGAAAAGATCATCTTGAGTGAAATATCCCAGAAGGAGAAAGAGAAACACAGTATATACTCACTTATATAGACCTATAAGATAAAATAAACATAATGAAATCTATACACCTAAAAAAGATAATCAAGAGAGCAGACATGGGGTAAGATTATCAATCCTCGTTTTGAAAGACAGATGGGATACGCATTGAACATTGACAGGAGTTTACTGAGCGCATTGGAAAGACTCTAACTAGCAGTGTTTTCAAAGCAAAGACTCATGACCAAACCTCTGGCAGAGTACAGGGAATCATAAGAAAGAAGGGGAGTTAGACTGATGAGGAAAGAATAGGAGCTCCACAAGGACCAAATATATCTGGGCACAGGGTCTTTTCTGAGACTGTCATGCAACCAAGGACCATATATGAATGTAACCCAGAACCTCTGCTCAGATGTAGCCTGTGGTAGCTCAGTAACCAATTGGTTTCCCATAGTGAGGGGAACAAGGACCATTTCTAACAGGAACTCAATGGCTGGCTCTTTGGCCTCCCCACCCCCCAAGGGAGGAGCAGTCCTGTTAGGCCACAGAGGAGAGCTTTGCAGCCAGTCCTGAAGATACCTGATAAAACAGGATCAGATGAATGGGGAGGAGGTCCCCCTTATCAGTGGACTTGGCAAGGGGCAGGGTGGAGATGAGGGAAGGAGGGAGGGACTGGGAGGGAATGAGGGACACGGCTGGGATACAGAGTTAATAAAATGTAACTGATAAGAAAAAAATAAAATACAAAAATAAATTAAAAAAAAACAAAAAATAAATAAATAAATAGATAGATAAATAAATAAATAAATAAATGTGTTGATGCATTTGTAAGACACTAATTTCTTTTAATAAATTTTTAATATTTTTTAAATAAAATTTTTAATATTTTTTTAATATTGTTTAAGTATTTCATCATGCTTTTAACAAAATAAAATTAATCAAGACATTATAAATTAAAATAAAGATAATGATATCTGTTTTTAAATTATAATTATTATTACCATTTATTACAATTTATCCAATTTGTATTCTAGCTGTGTCCACTCCCTCATTTAATTCTGTAACTGAAACATATCAAAGAGACTGGTCATATGTCAAATGTTTTACCTGTGTTGAGACAGAGCCCTTCCTAGTATGTAGTTTCCATAGCTCATATCTGATGTGTCAAATTTCCTTTCGACAGTTCTGGAGACTTGGTAGTCCAAGATCAGATATCAAGGTGATGACAATTCTTTGAAGTCAGTGTTGCTGGCAGTGAGCTTTGCCACACATGGCTTGCTCTGTATTTACCATTCAGGAGAGAGAGTATAATATTTTCAGCTCTTTCACGAATAAGTGGTCTATCTATCTATCTATCTATCTATCTATCTATCTATCTATCTATCTATTATTCTATCTATCATATATCTATCCATCTTTGTATCATCTATTATCTATATTATCTATCTATCTCTATCTCAGAGAGAGAGAGAAAAAAAAGAGATACAGACAGAGAGACCTAGAGACGAACAGTGTGTGCATACTGTTTTGTGTAAGTATTTGTTGGGGACCACATATGTGAGAATGTACACACATGTGGAGGCAGAGTTTCATGCCCAGAGTCTTCTACAATCACTCCCTGTATTATTTTTTTAGATGGGTTTCTCAGTCAACCTGGATTTCACAAATTCAACAAGACTTGTAGGCAGAACTCCCTTTTTCTACCTCCATATTGCTGGAAGTATAGACTCATGTTGTTACATCTGGCTTATTAATGATGATTTAATAAAACAAATATAAACCATATACAAAATAAATATAAACAAATATAAATAATACAAATATAAAATATAAACAAATATAATAAAACAAACATATAAATGTTTGTGCCAGAAATGCCTTCATATTTCATTCATTCATTTATTTCAGATGACCTCAGGAATAAGTTTATGCTATGAAATGCACAATTAGAGAAAGACTAGCCATAAAATATATCTCATTTCCCCGACCTTCTCCAACCTTAGAGTTCATATTAGTTCTTCAGTGTTTCTTTGTGCTTTTACCTGGATAATTCTTGAAAAACTCAACAAACGCTTTCCTGAAGATGAATAAATCCACTTAACACTATATGAATGAATATGATAAATATGAAAGAGTGATTCCTGTATTAAAAAGTCTATCTGAACATTTTGTGTCACAAGGACACTTAAGTAGCTTGCATAACCTGTTTGGAAGTTTGAGTTTGGTTTATCATACATTATCACAAGTGTGTTTCAAGGGTTCTTCACTCACGTACCTTACCCTTTGTGGGACAATAACCCCCTGGAAAGTTTCAGAAAGTTGTAGGAAAGTGTTTTACATTTGCTGCTACTGCTGCTGCTGCTCATCCACATTGTGGTGTGGCTACCAGTACTGCCTGTGGCTCCAACACCTGAAGCTCTGGACATCGAAATCATCTGGAAAGGTTTCATCAATACTTTCATCTAGGTTTTACCTCTCATGGGTAAAATCAGAATGTCTAAATGTTTAATGTAAACCAGGCATGGAATCTTAATTAAGATTGCTGGTGACTCAAAGGCCAGCAACATGTGAAACCCTCTGATAACCAGGACCAGAGGTGCACAGAGGCTTCTGGAGGTAAATTTGTTAGAATTGTCTCACCTTTCCTGTTATAATCTGTCCTATAACTTCATGTTCACTCTTGTCTCTACACATTATTTTTAAGTTTTTTCCTAATTTCTGTTAAAACTTTGGAGCTTCTTACATAAGGTTCCATGCACTCTGCCCAATAGTTGGCCATATGTCTCAGTGTCTGCTTTGATAGTCTGCAGGGCAGAGCCTTTCAGAGGCCCTCTGTGGCAGGTTCCTAGCTTGTTTCCTGTTTTCTTCTTCTGATGTCCATCCTCTTTGCCTTTCGCAATGGGGATTGAGCATTTTAGTCAGGGTCCTCTCTCTTGATTAGTTTCTTTAGATGTACAGATTTTAGTAGGTTTATCTTATGTTAAATGTCTATATGAGTGAGTATATACCGTGTGTAAGATCTGGAGAGGACAGGAGCTCCACAAGGAGAGCAACAGAACCAGAAAATTTGAACACAGGGAACTTCACAGAGACTCATACTCCAAACAAGTACCAGGCATGGAGATAGTTTAGTGTCCAAGTGGGTTACATAGTAATGGGAAGACAGACGCCTCTGACATAATCTGATTGGCCTGCTCTTTGATCACCTCCCCCTGAGGGGGCAGCAGCCTTACCAGGCCACAGAAGATGACAATGTAGCCACTCCTGATGTTATCTGATAGACTAAGATCAGAAGGAAGGAGAGGAGGCCCTCCCCTATCAGTGGACTTGGGGAGGGGCATGCGTGAAGAAGGGGGAGGGAGGGTGGGACCGAGAGGGGAGGAGGGAGGAGCTTATGGGGGGGGGATACAAAGTGAATAAGGTGTAATTAATAAAATAAAATAAAATTTAAAAAAATCCAAAAAAAAAAAAAAAAAAAAACTTTGGAAGCTTCCAAACAATTTTCCTGAATTCTTAGTAACTGTTTTTGTTGTTGTTCTTTTTGTTTTTCGTTTTTGATTCTGAAAAGGCAGGTGACAAGAAAACTGACAGCTGGGGTTGCTCTTTTCCCCTCTGCCTCTGGCAGCTTCTGCTCACAAAGCAGTGGATCTGGAATGTGGGAGAGTCTGAGGTTCCTGGTTTCTGACACCAGAAACCAGGTTTCTGGTGTCAGAAACCAGGAACTGATTTGCAGTGACAATTCTAGCTTCAGAAATGTGGAAATGTTCGCTGATGGGCTTGGGCAATGTCACATTCCTCTCTTGAATCTTAGCCTAAGCAGTTACAATGGCTTCTATATACTTTTTTATAAGGGGTCTTTCTCCAAAATTTTAGACTCTTTCAACTACAATTCATTCTCTGTGATTTCTGATTGGAGGACTAAATATCAGATGGCATTATGGAGTTACTGAAACAGTGCTTCTTAAGTTCCTGTCTCCTTATGACTTACTAATACAATAAATATTTTAGATTTTTTGATAAGATCTGATAATTTAATGGTAAAATGCCTAAAGAACCTAGGAATAGAAAGAACATATATCAGAATCATAAAGGCTGTGTATAGTGTGCCAATAGTCAGTGTGTAAATCAGGGAAAATTGGAAGAGATTTCAACTAAAATCAGGAACAAAACAAGGAGCCTGTTTCTTCATCTTTATTTTACATAGTGCTTAAAGTCACACCTGGAGTGAAAAAACAAGAAAAGTGAATAATAAGGACACAAATTGAAAGAGGTCAAAATCCTTATTTTAAACGTTATGATTTTACATATGATAGCCTAAAGACTCCACCAGAAAACTCTCAGATCTGATAAATATTTTTAGCAATATGGAAATATACAAAACTAACATACAAACACCAGTAACTCTGTTATATACCGTTAACAATATGTTATGAAACCACCAGAACAATTCTGTTTGCAATGCTTCAAAATTTAAAATACTTTGCAAGAAACTTAACCAAGAAGTGAAAGAGCTCTATAATTAAAGCTTACACAATAAGAAAAAGTTAAAATCTACAGATCTGCAATAGATTTTCAATCATATTCTTTATAGAAACAGAAAAACAAATCTTAAAATTCATATAGTAGCATAAAAATCCCCAGCTAGCCAAAGTAATCCTGAGCTCAAACAACAATGGATGCTGTTGTGCTATCATACCTGATTTCAAATAGTGTAGCATCATAACTATAGCAATAGCATGGTACTGGTTCAAAATAGACATGTAGATCAATGATATGGGCTTAAAGACCCAATTATAAACTATACAGCTAGAATTACCTGAGTTTGACAAAGATGTCAACAATGTACAATGGAAGAAAGCCTCCTCAACTAGTGCTGAGAAATCTGGATATCTGTGTGTATAAGAACAAAATTAGATCCTTACTAGTCTCTTACAAAAATCCACTCCAAACGCATCAAAGAGCTTAGTGGAACTCTGAAAATGATAGAGAAAAATGGGGGGAAATCACCTCAACATATCAACATAGATGAGGAATTTCTGAACAAGATGTCAGTGGCTCTGGAAATGTGACCAACAACGGTCAAATGGATTTCATGAAATTAAAGAGCATCCACACATCAATGAACACAATTGAGTGAAGAGTCATCCTACATACATGTGATATAAACAATTTTCTTGATATATCTCTCACAGGGGATTGATATCTAGAATATGCAAATGCAGATATCCTAGCTACAGGTCTCCTGCCCACCCAGTCTTTGCCAGTCATTAACTGCTGACTGCTCAGAAATCTATGTATTGAACAAGCATGTCGGATCACATTAACGGGGACCTTACACTAAGAACTGCTGCCCCAAAGACTCCATTTAAGTTTATTTCTTCCATTGGAGACTCTGTTTTAAGGAGTTAATTGTCATCCTGTAGAAAATCCAAACAACAGCTTTTGTTCGTTTGTTTTCTATCATTACATACATAGATAGGGAATGTATTCTCTCAATAAAGGATGGAGAGATTACAGAGCCATCTTCAACTTATATGATTACTTTGGCCATTGGAAAGGTACAACTTTGGGATAAACAATTTTTTAAAAAACATCAGTATACTCTGTATATAGTCTCTAGGTGGAACTAATTCATAGAAACACAGCTTGGGATGAGGGTTCTTTGAGGGAAGAAGAAGGCCTGACTTCCTTCAGTTGATATCATTTGTCACAAGTCCCAGGTCATAGTTCATGCATGCTAACCATCTTCAACTGTCACCATCTAGTCTAGGGACTCTAGGTTAAGAAATGAATACCTGAATCAGGATGGAGGAATGCAGAAGGAAGGATGACAGTTGTCTTGAGTAGAAACAGAAACATCTAATATATAGTAGAGCATGAAAAAAAAGAGTGTTCTGAACTGCTGCTGGAAGAGGCACAGTTGAGGGTTCATACGAAGAGCCAAACTGTTAGGAAACAAGCAAATGATTCTCTTAAATGCTACAATCACTCTCTTTTCTCTATCTTAAGTTACAGGACCTGGGGAAACAAGGCTTTGAAATCCTGGAGGAGTGAATTTTCATTGTAGAAAAAGGACATAAATAGAAATAATTTTATCCAGGTGTGGTAGTGCATGCCTTCACTCAGAAGATAGAGGCAGGCAGATCTCTGCAAGTTCAAGGCCAGCCTAGTCTGCAAAGCAAGTCCAGGACAATCAGGGCTACACAAGGAGATCCTATATTGAAAAACAAACAAAACAGAACAACAACAAAAAAACCTCACACACATAAAAAGAAATAATTTCTTCTTTTTTAAAAACCCAACAGCTATAAGTAGAGTTGATTTATTTTTCCATTGCATGACACATTCCCTTGAGGTTTGTAAAATACATTTCCCTGTTTTTTTTTTCATAATTAAAATTAGATACCCCATCTAATATCCATGCATTACCATATTTTCAGTGCATGGTGTTTAAGTCAAGTTAATATTTTTTCCTTTTTTCTATATGAGAATAATGTTAGCTCTATCATCTAAATAAAAATACTTAAAATAGTTTTTCTGTGAAAATATATTTTATTTTTATGTGTGTGTACCTCCATGAGGTTCTGTGAACACTGTACATGCTGAGGCTTAGGGAGGCAGAACAGGTCATTGGATGTTCTCAATGGAGTTAGGCAGTTATTAGCTGCCATATGAGTGCTAGAACCCAAACCTGAGTCCCCTGCAAGAACAGTAAGTACTCTTTACTGCTGAGCCACCTACCCAGTAACCTAGAAACATTCTAACTCCTGTTCTTTCTTTCATTCTGGCTACTCTTCTTCCTTATTGGCCAGCATTTTTTGTCTTGTTGTATTGCTATGACTTGATTCTCAAAGGCTTGGTCCCCAGGGTAATTGGAGGTATGGAGAAAAGTCATTAGGTTCCTCATTAGTTAGAAGGAAAGAGGGACCATAATATTATATATATATATATATATATATATATATGTAATGTGTGTGTGTCCACTGACCTACTAAGTGTTCTGACCTTTACTCTCTGTAGGTGTTCTTCACCCTGGAATATTACCACTGAGTTAAAACATTAGTAGAAAGTAGGCTATATTTTCATTAATGTGGTTGAATGTGATGATACATTATCCACATGTTTTCCCTGTAGGATATAGAGAGATCCAGTAAAAGAGCCACACAGAATCTTGGAACTTTTGATGGACAATCTGTAAGCATCCTCTGGTTTCTTCTCTGAAGAAAGTGAAAAGAAAGAGGTAGCAGAGTGGAAACAACACATGGGGAAAGGGAGAAGATAGAAAGAGTGTTCCTTCCCCAGGGTAAGAGTTATAGAAATATAGAACAGGTTCAAAAGGTTCAACTTCTCTTGTTTTAGCCTAACTGATGTATTCCAGCCAAACATACTATTTATAAATAAAAGTATTTATTTTGCTAAGATATTTATGAGTTAGATTTCATGAAAAGGAATTTCAAGAATTTTGAGAAAAGAGGACAGCTTCAGAAAGGAACAATGAAAGGTCAGGGCAGATACAGAGAAGGGCTTTCATAGTACCGCAGTGAAACAGTGAGGTTTGAATGTGGAGAAATAAGCATTCAGTGTGATCTTTGCACCTCAAGTATTTTGCATTCTTATGGCACAGCAACCAGTAATCTCTAGAAGATCATTTAGATTTTGTTTTCTTTAATCCTGCTTGAAGCCTACAAAAGACAGAGGAATAGTATTGAACAAAATGTTGCTATGCTATGTAAATTTTCGGGATAGGCTAAAAGATTAATAAGAAAATCCTAGAACTCTTTGAATTGGAGAATCTGTGTTTACTTAGATTATCATTTCTGTTAACTTTGAATTAATTTCATACAAAAAGCAATAATATATGAGAGTAACAACAACATTCTTTGGATGATACTTAACTACTTGACAGTCCGGACCTCAGAGTTCTGGTTCTAGGGTCAAGATTGTGCAGAGAGCCATGTTTCTTTTGTGATAAACCTTCACTTCTCTCAAAAATAAAACATCTTACTCAATCACATGATGAGTGACTAAATCAATTCTCCTTCCTTCAGGCTATACATCTGAGAAGTATAAAATTGTTGAGATCGAAAAACAAAATATGACTTCTCAAAGAATACAAATTGTTTAGGATGAAAATACGAAGTACAATTGCTCAAAGAAGATAAACCCAGAACTCTGGATTTCATGTAGAGAGAGAGGGGTTCCAGGTGTGTTTTTTGTATCTAAGAGCACATAGTAGCCACCACCATGTACTGATAAATAATCATTGTGTTATAAAAAGATGTATGACTGAAAGAAGAAACATCTAATAACCAAGACTTGGGTTATATAAGAATAATAAAATGGTGTGATGAATAATTCTTTGTCAAACTCAGTAAACAGTCCTGAGTTTCTTCCAAAAAGACAGATGAAGACATCAAATCAGCCCCATGTGTCCATCTCCTTGGCTGTAGAAGAAATGTCTCCCTTCATTGTGTGTATGGAGCTTGGGAGTACAGTCATGAGTGTTTTTTTTTCCTTTGATGTTCACATATGTGGCTGTGTGATTCCACTTTGGCGTGGAGACTGATGGCCATGAAGTATCCTATGCATTACCACGGCTCCCTGCGAGAGGCTAGTGTAGTTTCTCAGAAGAGTTTCTAACCAGCATTTCTCCATGGATGGTTTTAGAGCATTCTCACAATTTGAGGTGCATGTATAGTGCTCCCTTATTTATTTCCAATATCATACTGCCGGGAAGCTTTGAATATACAATATACATGCTTCTAACTCCTTTCCTGCAGGGTCTCCGGGGGTCCTCAGTGTTCATGAAAACACACGAGTGCCACTTAGCACCTTGTCAGCTAGTTAGCTCATAACACCTTTTCTCTCATTCTCATTTCTTCATTTGTAGTGGAAAGTGATGAACGCAGGCAACTTCTGATACAAAGCTGAGGGATGGAGAATGGAATAGGGGGGAAAATATTTTCATTCTGGTCCAACCAGAGTAGTAAAACTCTAGTGTTAAACAGAAACAATGTGGCAATACTTGATTAAAAAAAAAATCTAGGAGCGTGAGTAAAAAACTTTTTTCTGGATGTATTTTCAAGATGTTTTGGAATCGTATGCCTTCTCTAAAGAAGTGCCAGGACATCAAGTTTTCTATCAACCTCACTTCTCCTTTAGAGACATGAGCCTTGTAGTGCTGAGATCACATGAGCAGCATGGGCTTGTTTTTCCACATGTGCATATATCATCTGGGACTGCCTGCCAGGGAAAGTCTTCTTTTCTTTCTTCTGTGTTAGATAGAGCTCCAACTTTCTGAGCTACCTCTGTCCTCAAAAGGTGCTCTTATTGTTTCTAGAAAGGGAAGTTGAGGAAGTTATCTTTTAAAGTTTTTTTTTTTGCCCTTGATTTACAATTCGATTAGAGATAGAATTTGATAGAGATAGAATCAATATGTCCTTTAAATTTAAAAATGTTTAATAATAGTCAAATTTCAAGTGCTACAGTTTCTAAAATATTTTTTTCTTCTTTCCTACGGAAGTTTTCTTTCTTTATCTCTCTCTGAAAATTTTAATCATCTCTTGTTCTCTGATTTTTATAACTTTTACAGTAGAGTGTGTAAGTGTAGGTGGTTTATGTTATGAGCTTGTGTACTTGACAGGCATTGTTAATCAAACAACTGTGATTTTCAGTGCTTCCCTTGAAATATCATCACGATTCCCACTCTCTGTTTTCAATGCTCTCAACAGAAATCTTTATTATTTAGTGTATAAACTTTGGAGTAGATCCACTAACTTTATTTTACTTTTTCCATTATTTATCATTTTATATTTGCTACTGTAGTGATTTCTGTTAGGTTTAAGGTAAAGTTTGCACAGAAGAATGTGGTGAATAAACACAGCAAAACAGGAATAAGCATCAATGGGTTACAGATAATAAGCTCTACCCAACCAGCTAACATAAAGACTAGTCAGGTGAAGAGGGTGGAAAATGACAGGGCTCCTCTGTGATAGTGGTAATCTGTACTCAAGTTTTATGTTTCCTTTTTAATTAAAAATATTCCACACACAAATATGCACATGTTTAGGGAGTGTAACATAAATACCAAACTATACGTATGCTTTGTAACAATAAGACCAGGGTAACTGGCATGTTCATCATTTTGGAAATTTACTTAGGTTGATAGCATTCAAAATGTCCTGTATTAGCCTGTATTTGGAAATATGCAGTTTGCACTTAGTTCTCCTGTGCTATAGACTATGAGAAACATTTTTTTTCTACCCACCTGCACCCCTAACTCCATTAGCAAAACTGTCTTTATTCTTTCTTCCCAACACCCATGCCAGACTTTTGGTAACCAAGAACATATTGTCTACTTCTGTGAAGTCTGCTTTTGTAACAGAATGTCTGTGAGAATATGTGGTAGCAATATCTCTGTGACTGATCTTTTAAGTTAACACTATGTCGTCTCGTCCCACCTAGCCTTGGTAAATAGATAGGTGCACTTGTGAGATTTCTGTCTTCTATATGGTAACTTCTACATGGTAACTCACCACTGTGGGTATTTACTGATTTTCTTCACCCACTTCTCTGTGCATGGGTGTCTATGCTGACAGCACAGCTTGCCTTCTGAGAACACTGCCTCATTAAACACACAACAAAAGATTTCTCTCCAATATACTGGTCCCCTGCCCTTAAATACAAGCCCAGCAAAGGAACTGATGAATCTTATGATAGCTTGTTTCTAGTTGTTGGTGGTGTTTTTAATCTCTATACTATTTTTTTAATGTCTATGCTAATTCATGCTCACATCAACAGTGTTAGGGATTTTAGGGAGTACCATTTTTCCATGTTTTCCACATCAGTGACATTTGCTTCCTTTTGTCTTCTGAGTTCCAGCGATTTCAAGTGGTGTTGGATGCTGGATTTTATTTACACACTTAGGATGATCAGTGACCTCAGCATTTCCTCATATATTTTTAGGCGACATTTATATATTCCACTGAGAAATCTTTAAGATATTCAGGTAACCTAAAAGCTATTTTTTGTTTTTATTTTTTATTTTATTTTATTTTTTTTTCTTATCAGTTACATTTTATTAACTCTGTATCCCAGCTGTGTCTCGCTCCTTCATTCCCTCCCACCCTCCCTCCCTCATCTCCACCCTGCCCCTTTCCAAGTCCACTGATGGGGGGGACCTCCTCCCCATTCATCCGATCCTGTTTTATCAGGTATATTCAAGACTGGCTGCAAAGCCCTCCTCTGTGGCCTAACAGGACTGCTCCTCCCTTGAGGGGTGGGGAGGTCAAAGAGCCAGTCATTGAGTTCCTGTTAGAAATAGTCCTTGTTTCCCCTCACTATGGGAAACAAATTAGTTACTGAGCTACCACAGGCTACATCTGAGCAGAGGTTCTAGGTTATATCCATACATGGTCCTTGGTTGAATGTCAGTCCCTAAGAGCTATTTTATGTTACTTTCAGAATATCCTGATTTGTGATTTAGGTCTGTTTTAAGAAAAGAACTTATGTTTTTACTAGTTCTGATAATTATATTCATGTGATTTATTAATGGTCTTGTAATAATTTAGCTCTCCTCTTTCTTATTCTCTTCCTAAAATTTTCTGCTACTTCATTTTTCTGCTTTTCATTTGAGTTCTCTTTGTTTTCAGGGTACATGTTTGATTTAAGTATACCCATTTGGAGAGCTGAAACAGTCAATAGTGACAGAAATCCACTTGGGACTGTTTTTGCCACATTTGATTTTGCTACAGAATGATCTATATGAGCCTTTTAATTGGGAGACCCCCAAAGGCAGATTTATTATTTCTATTCTCAGATATTGATTAGTTTCCCACAAATAAAATACTCAGTCTCTTAAACTGAGTGAATGAGTCCAGAAACCAGAAGCTTCATCTGTGTAGGAAAAATAGGAAGTGGTGGTTTTTGCTTTTTGTTTGTTTGTTTTTTCTTGTTTTAATATTTTGTTTCTATCCTCATAAACTTGTGTGAACAAATTTTCTCCCTCTTCTAATTTTTAGTCCCCAAATGGTTCAAAGATGTAGCTCTTTCCCCTGCTGTATTTTTTACACATTTTTTTATATAATACTTAACTAAGTTTACTGTCTCAAGATGTAACCTAAACACTCACTGGTAGAGCTATTGAGAAATTCTAACCACTGAGTTTTTTGAAAAATTCTTTTTGTCTCTTCTCTCTCTGTTTCTTCCTTTCTCCCTGTTCCCTTCATTGATTACTTCAGTGTTGAAATGCCTGCAGTCTGCAAGCTCCTTACAGAGAAAAGATAACTTCCTGGGCACATGTGCACACAGATTTCCCACCTCTCTTTTGGCACATATGTTGGTACTGGGTAGCTAGAAGACAGTTATTCTGCAGGGTCTACAGTCACACAGAGAAAGAAACTTTGGTAGCCTCAGTGTTCTCCAGGTTTCTGTTCTCTTAAATCATTGTCTCCCACCCTAAAAGTATGGTGTGCTGTTGTGTGCTACCTCATTTTGGGGAAGAAATCACCCATCAGAACAATTCTTTACTTTTCCATCCTACATTTAGCAATTGCTCATGTGTTTTCTTTTTTAGATATGGATCACAAATGTCCATTCAGTAAATCATTTCCAAGGACATTCTGTACTCGGGACTGAAAACTCTTCACCTCATCCCATTTTCCCTTTCAAATCTACTCATCCTTGTTTTCTAGAGGCTTCCAATAGGATCAAATGTCATCACACATATTTTAAGAGTAAAAGACAAAAAGACGCTATAATAATGACACTGGAATAATGAAACATCAGCAACACAAAAATGCTTGATTCAATACAAATTTCCTATATCATCAAGTTTTCTGGAGGAAAAAAAAAGAGATTCTACCATTATAAAACAGGAAAAATAAAGCCAAAGACAAAAATATGTAAAGAACCACAATTAAATTATTCTGTACTTTTATGCTAATTATGTGTAGAAATTTAACTATTCTTTTACTTATTTTTTCTTTTTTAAATTTTTATTTTATTTTATTAATTACAGTTTATTCACTTTGTATCCCAGCTATAACCCTCTCCCCCTTCCCCTCCTAATCCCACTCTCCCTCCCTCTTCTTCTATGCCCCTCCCCCAGTCCAACAATAGGGGAGGTCCTTTTCCCCTTCTATCTGACCATAGTCTATCAGGTCTCAACAGGACTGGCTTCTTTGTCATGTGTGGACTAGTAAGGCTGCTCCTTCCTCAGGTGGAGGTGATCCAAGAGCAAGCGTATGAGTTAATGTGAGAGATGGTCCCTGGTCTTATTATTGGGGAACCCTCTTGGATACTGAGCTGCCTTGGGCTACTTCTGTGGAGGGATTGTAAGTTATCTCCTTGCATGGTCCTTGTTTCAGAAAAGACCCCTGTGCACAATTATTTTTGGTTCTGTTGCTCCCCTTGTGGAGCTCTTGTTCCCTCCAGGTCTTTCTATTCCCCCTTCTTTCATAAGATTTCCTGCACTCTGCCCAAAGTTTGGTTATGCATCTCAGCATATGTTTTGATATGCTGCTGGGTAGAGTCTTTCAGAGGCCACCTGTGCTAAGCCCCTGACTAACTGGATGTCTACATGTAGAAAAATGCAAATATATCCATACTTATCACCCTGCACAAAACTAAAATCCAAGTGGATCAAAGACCTCAATATTAAAATGGACACACTAAACCTGTTAGAAGAAAAAGTGGGGAAGAGCCTTGAACTTATTGGCACAGGAGACAACTTCCTGAACAGAACACCAACAGCACAGGCTCTAAGATCAACAATCAATAAATGGGACCTCATGAAACTGAAAAGCTTCTGTAAAGAAAAGGATACTCTTTCTTCTTATTTTTGATTCATTTACAAGCCTACGTATCAGAGTTGGATTAAGTCTTCTGATATCCTAATTCCACAATCATTACTTGATGTAACCATAGAGAAGTTTTTTTTTTTTAGATTCTTTATAGCCAAAACACCTAATCTTCAAAATCTTTACCAACCTGAAGAGTGTAAATGATTATAATAGCCATCTCATATAGCCATGTAAGTGATATATGAAATATACATAAAGCTATGAAGATTTTTATAGGGCTGTATTGCAACCATACACCTTTGTTAAATAAGAAAAATAAGGCAGGAGCAAGGCTGTTACTATGAAGGCTGTTGGAAGGGAACCTTATGAACTACATTCCAACCTTCCAGGCAAGATGTATCCACTGGTGCATAGTGACACAACACGTGTCAACCGGTGTTTTGTTGAGTCTGAGGTGTGCTCCACAAGAAAGGATCATAATATAAACACAGTCAATACCTATACTTATGTGCTCTTAGGCCCTAGGGAGAACTATTTCTGTTGTTTAGCTAAATGGACATGGCATCAACCTTATTTCTAAATATTTAGGTTTATACCCATAGACAAATGTCACTTTGAGCAGTAATCAGGAAAATTTCTCTTTTTAATGTGGAGATAGATAAATTCTCAAGGAAATAGTAAGAGTTGGAGAGGACAGGAACTCCACAAGGAGAGCAACAGAACAAGAAAATTTGAACACAGGGAACTTCCCAGAGACTTATATTCCAACCAAGGACTATCCATGGAGATAATCTAGAACCCTGACAATGCAGCCACTTCTGATGAGAACTGATAGACTAAGATCAGAAAGAAGGAGAGGAGGACCTCCCCTATCAGTGGACTTGGGGAGGGGCATGCATGCAGAAAGGGGGGGAGGGTGGGACCGGGAGGGGAGGAGGAAGGGGCTTATGAGGGGACACAAAATGAATAAAGTGTAATTAATAAAAGTTAAATAAAAAATTTAAAAAAAGATACTGAGAATAAATGATGGCTAAGTATTCAATCCTAAATAGGTCCTCCAAAGCTCAGAAAACAGAATAAGATATGTTACTAGAATGTAAAAGCCTGAAGACACAGTGAGGCCAGAGGACAGCCTTGCATGACACCCTTAGAAACATGATCAATTTCTTTGAGAAAGGGTTTCTTATTGATCTGGAGCATACTAGTTAGGCAATATTTGATGGCTACGTTGCTCAGGGGATCCAATTGTTTCTTCCCTCCTCACTGTTGACATTGTCAGCAAGTGTCACAACAGTTGGTATTTTTATGTGGGTTACGGGGAAAAAACATAAACTTGGACTTTAGGTCAAGTAATTTACAGAGTCTTCGCACCAGGCCCTGTACATGTGTCTTTACTCTTAGACGTGGTAACGGTTATCCACTTCTAGAGCTCTCATCTTTTGTGACTGCTGTACTTTAACTCTGCTAACAATGCTACTCAGTTAATGAGACTGAAGGAACATCTGTTTCCTGCTACAGTTTAATGGATATAGTTCTATCATTGTCTGTTTGATTAAAATTGTTTATTTTGTCATTAAATTTTAATAATCAATCATTTTTGGAGAAATGTCAGTTAGTAAGCACAATGACTTAATTGTTAGATACATTAATGGTACATTAATCTCAGCTAAATTTCTTTAAGTCTCACTAGGTGGGGTGGTATAAAGTCATATAATTTATAACAAATTGCCTTTGGTTGTTTTATTTTATATTATAAATTTTACTTTGACTCCCAATTTCCAAATAATGTAATTCACCCTTTCCCTTAATTATCATGATTTCTGACAAATGCAGAGTTATACAACAATCACCACAATCCATATGTATAGAAGTTTCACCACTATGTTCCCAAATGTCCTTATTTTCCTCTGCAGTCAACTCTAATGATATTTACCTCTGCCAGGATGTTGTCTGTTCTAGTTTCCTTTCTGTTACTGTGATAAAGAACTCTGACTGAACGCTGGATGGGTAAAGGGTATACTTGGCTTATGCTTCCAGGAAACAGTCCATTAATGAGTGGAGTTAGGGCAGGAACTCAAGTAGGAACTTGAAAAAGAAACTGGGAAGGAATGTTTCTTGTTAACTGACTTGCAAATGCATGATTATCTGACTGTCTTATACACCCAGGACCACCTGCCTAGGGGACGGTTCCATCCACAGTGAGCCAGACCCTTCTATATCAACTAACAATCAAGACAGCTATCTACTGAAATTCCCATAGGAACAAACTGATAGGTATATTCATATATATATGAAAGAACATTATATTATATCATCATATGGCCTGAAATCTTGGTTTCATTTAAGCAATTTGATATTGAAACATAACTTTACATATCTCATTTGAGACTTCCTCTTCCTCAGTAACCTTCCATTGCAGGTATGATTATACCACTAGAGTATATTATTTCATAAAGTTGATTATAAATAAAATCACTTCATTCCTTTCAACATGCTAGTTTATAACATTGATGAATATATTTATTCTCCTTGGTTTGCATCTCAAAGTGGGATCACTAGGTTGTAAGCTAAGATTGTTTTACTCTCTAAGTTGTCATTCATCAACTGTTTACACTAGTGATATAATTTTGCATTCAAACAGCAGAGGATTGTTAGGTTAATTATTTGATTAATTTTCTTTTACATATATATCATATTAACTTTACTCTTAAATTTAATGATTATAGTTTTCCCTGATGGAAATTTTGTTAACTTGTTTTATCTGTACCTGATAGTTTTTCTAAGGTCTTACTCTTTCCTTCTGTTTTTGTTGTTTTAACTTTAAATGTCTTAAGGTAGTTATTTTCTCTCTGGCGTGTTATCACCTGATATAGTTAGAGTCTGAGCTCTAATTGTGCTTTGTATTTCTTACTCTTGACATGTACACTTATTTTACTCCATGGAGATGTACCCTGCCTGGTAACTGTGGATTTAATTATTTCAGCCTAGTGCTCCTCCCTTCTCCCAGGGGTTGTTGGCCTGATGCACTAAGAGCATGACGGGCACATGAAGACAAAGGGAGAAGAAGCAACGAATGGGGTTCAGATGACCTGTGAATATGACAGATAAAACTTCCAGGATCAACTTCAAGAAGGACAGCTCATTTTATTGTTTCAGGGGTAAAGTAAATCCTTGGGATTACAGATGGAAAGGACTGATTGTTGTTATAACACAGTATCTAATTATCATATGGGCAAGGAAGGCTGATTGGTCAGGCAAAGGAACAGGACTTGATCCTGGGTCACACAGCTCTTGTGCAGGATCATACTCTGAATATGAAAAGGCAGCTGTTCCTAGAGACACTCTCCACATGAGGTCAGAGAAGAGGAAGCCCCATTGAGAAAGGAGGTCCTCCATTTTGTGCCAAGCTTGGAGAGCTATTCAAACCCGGGGGACTGTAACCTTAATAACAGGGTCTTCCAACATCTCTCTTTATTTTACTTTATAATGGAGAAGCTTCATCATAAGTTTTGAGAACCTTATAACCCATATCAGAAGGGTCCAGGCCTGATAGTGGGCCATTCCTGGTTGGTGATAATTGTAGCAATGGTGGTAATCTGTTAGAGAAATTGTATAAATTTTATAACAAGCATCATAAAAATAGCATAATTAGGAGGCTAATAAGGGGTAGGAGCCAAGAAAACAAGAAGTTATTGAACCAACTATATTGTTCAGTAGTTTGAAATATTGAGAGGCTGCCCACATGATAATTGGGTGCTGTGTTATAACCAATTAGTCCTCCCATTTGTAACCCTAAGCACCTTTATGTATCTCACCCCGAAACAATAAAGTGAGCTGCCTCTCTGAAGCTGATCTGTGAAGTCTTGTCCATTGTACTCATGAGCCGTCAAACCCAGTTGCTTCTTTCTGCTCCGTTAGTCCTTGTGGGTCAGCAGCCAATGATCTCTGGGGTAAGGGAAGACTACAATTCCACATTCGTGGGTGCTTACTTGTGAGGATCTAGTGAATATTGAATTAAGGGTATGCCATTCAAAATTCCTATTTTAATTTAATCTTCACAGGCACCCCAAGATGCTACCAATTCAGAAGTACTGCAAGTTAACTTAAATCTACTTGAGTTCCATTTTTAAAAAATCACACAAAAATATGCTGTGGTTTTGATTTCTTGGGGGAATCCCAGAAAAATAAAATTTCCTCTGGTGTCTCATTTAAGTTGGGAATATTTTTTCAATCAATCTCTTTAGTTATTGGGTAGCTCCTCAAATGTCTCACCTAGTTTGTTTTCTGTTCTATATCCTCACATGTTCAGTGGGAACACCACATCTCTTGTTTTCACCCATGGCTGCAGAAATACCAACACTTCTCAGTTAGTGCCCTCAACAAGCTCCAGTGATGCTTTGCTCATGCAAATAAATAGATAGATAGATAGATAGAAGATAGATAGATAGACAGACAGATAGAAATAGATAAGCAAGCTTTCTTTCCCCCTTTTCATTATTCCTACAAATTGCAAATGTTGTTTTATTTAATTTTTAAAAATAAATTGAAGATATTTAACCAGGTGTTTTGTACACTTTTTCTTTTAATTGCATGTCATAAATAATTTTACTGAATGGATGGCTGCTTTAAAAAATATGAAGGTACCAGAAGCATGTTATAATCATGGAAAGCTACAGGCAGCTGACAACGGCAGTTCAAGTGTGTGGCCATGTGGGCTGCAACCAGCCAAAACATAGGAAAGGGCTATCCAAATTATGAGTAGCCCGCAGCTCATCACAGTGTGTCCTGGATGTTAGCTATGGAGATTAGGGTTTAATTCTTGTTCTGATGAGTTTCAGTCTTGTAGGCTGCCCACTATTTATAATTGTTTTTTGTTGTTGTTGTTTCTAAATTAGGAACATTTGTCCTGTGTCTATCCCACCACTTTATCTTAGAAATAGCATTTTGTTTTTACTTTCACAGCGACTCCTTGACTTTCAGGTAAAGACTTTGAACTTTCCATTTTGTGCAATGCTGCAACAGTTAAGGCTTTCACAGGGTAGATGCAGGTTGAAGATATGTTGCATTATGAGGTGGTCATGAACATTTGGGCATCAGTGACAAGCATGGCAAGATGCACTAAGAGCATTTGTGTCTTGGTAATAAACAACTACTCTTTAATTAGTTAACTAAAGAAGGCTCATTTAAAAGGAAGGAAATCATACCTGGTACTGCAAACCTTGCCAAATATCTGTGATTAGCAGGGGACACAGATCTTAGAGGAGAACCTAATACTGCCACTTTCCAAAATCAATATAATTTCATACGTATTATAAATATGCATCCTCAAAGCCAAGTGTAGATCTTATACTGCATTTAAAAAAATCTTTTTTTTTCTCCAAGCAGGAGATCTTTACAGAAAGCCACAAATGATCAGAATGCAGAGAAAAACAGACTATAAATGCCTTGCCCTAGTAGACACATCTATAATATAGCTCCTGCCCCTGAGACTCAATGAACATGGAGGATATGATAAGAGCCAGAGGCCTAGTAAATCTAAGAAATTGTGCCTTATAGCTATAATGAGGAAACTATGCCCCTGAAATTTCAAAAATATGTCTGCCTGAACAACACCTGAGCAGTTCTAATAATAGTTAACATCCCAACACGGATGGAGAAATCTCATGTGTTCCTCAACCTATGAAGAGTTACACGCAATTAAGAACTGTTGAGGGAGGCAGAATTAGTCTTTTTCTAGGGATGAGCTTCTGATTGGTTATCTAATACTAAGTGTTCAACTCTAAAAACATATATGTAGGCAACACTGAATGGATCATAGGGTTGTGTTTATATGCTTATTCTCGTACTATTATATATAACAAGAATGATTAAAGTAGGTTATAGATGTGGGAGGAGGGCAGACATATATGGGAGGTGTAGGAAGAAGCATGAGGGAGGAAATGATATAGTTATATTTTAATTTTTTTTAAATGCTGAAATAAAAAAGTTTTAGGTTAGATATCAAATCATATCCAAAGGTCCATGTGTTAAAGGTTGAGTCCTTAGGGTGGTATAATAGTGAAACATTTAAAGGATATGATTTACCTAGAGAGGTTCAGAGACTTGAGGACATAGCCCTAAAGGCATGGGTCCACATCCTTTTATTCTCTCTCTCTCTCTCTCTCTCTCTCTCTCTCTGTCTCTCTCTCTCTCTCTCTGTACCCCCTTGCCCCATATCCTGCTCCTATGATGTGCTACATTGTCACAGGCTCACAATGTTGTCTATTACCTCGTGAACTGTAGCCTTCAAACTGTGCATCAAAATTATTTTTTTTATCTTCCTGAGTTAATTATTTAAGGCACCTTGCTATTGTAAGGTGAAGCTAACACATTTGGCTGACAATTTAAATGTGTAATTCTTTAAATAATATTAATTTTTATATATTACATCCTGACCACAGTTTCCCCTCCATCCTCCCCTCCCAGTTCCAGTTTCCCCCCTCTCCATTCCACTCCTTCTCCTTTACTTCAGAAAACTTGCAATTCTTATTAATGTTGTCTTACTGAATTTGCTCATGCAGCATTTTTCTGGGGTGTTCTTTGACCTCTGTCATTTCATACATGGTGACTCTGGAAATATTTGAAAATATTGCCAGGCTCTATTTTGCTTTTGCAAAGTGCTAGGTGCAAGGGTTTTTCAATAGCCTTGGGATCATTTAGCTCTCCTCTTCCTAGACTGCATTCAATGCAGACTACAACGCAATCTACATATGACATGTTGTGGGTTATCCAAGACTCACTCATCATATCTGAGATTTAATACAGGGAAGCACAGTGTTCTAAGCAGCCAGTATCACAGACTTGGGATGAAAACAAGAATCACTTTGCCATTATCTCTTCTGTGCATTTGTATTATAAAAGCTAATTCTCAGTTGATTAACTCTTATAAGATCCTATGTTTCATTTCCTAATCACAGCTAGCAGTTTATAAAACCTGCCCAATCATCTTTTAGATGGGAGATTTAGATCAGAGGTAAATATACAGTAATATATTTAAGAGAATACTTAAAGAAGCACAAAAAAGGAGAACTATGCATCAAGTTTATGTACATATCTATTGGTAAAGTGTGGACAAAGACCCCAATAGGTATTAGATAAAACACAATGTTTTACTGGGCATGCTTGAATCTGTTGCTGTAAAATAAGTTCTTACTCTGTTTTTTTTTTGTTGTTGTTGTTGCTTTCTTGCAGGCTCTCCTTACACAATACTAAAACCAGAATCTACATTAATATGAAAGTTTAGGCTCCAGTTGTACTTGTTATGGTATTAAACCAGACAAAGCTATTAACAACATTCCTTGTGTTTTTTTTTTTATTTTAAAGATTAATGGAATTTTATGTAAGAAGTGGGAAATAGTAAGAGCTGGAGGGGACGGGAACTCCACAAGCAGAGCAACAGAACAAGATAATTTGAACACAGGGAACTTCCCAGAGACTCATACTCCAACCAAGGACTATTCGTGGAGATAACCTAGAACTCCTGCACAGATGTAGCCCATGGCAGTTCAGTGTCCAAGTGGGTTACATAGTAATGGGAAGAGGGACTGCCTCTGACATAATCTGATTGGCCTGCTCTTTGATCACCTCCCCCTGAGGGGGGAGCAGCCTTACCAGGCCACAGTAGAGGACAATGCAGCCAATTTTGATGAGAACTGATAGACTAATATCAGAAAGGAGAGGAGAACCTCCCGTATCAGTGGACTTGGGGAGTGGCATGCATGTAGAAAAGGGAGGGAGGATGGGATCGGGAGGGGAGGAGGGAGGGGCTTATGGGGGATACAAAATGAATAAAGTGTAATTAATAAAAAAATTTTAAAAAAAGAAAAAAAATCTCAATCCTGTTAGAGTTCAAATCTGAAAAGTATGGCAAAAAAATTTGGAATACAGTGATTTGTAGCATTCCATTTGGGATAACTTGGGCCGAAGTTCCCATGTAACTTATTAATGGAGAGGATATTGTTGTACAATATATGGCATTATTCAAGCTTCAGGAAATGTGCATAACCACTTAAAAAGAGTAATCATTTCTGATGAGCATAAATCATCTGTTTTCAATAGCTGACGTCTTTTTTACACATCTAGCCTTTTCAAAATTGGAATCATAGATAGTTTAATTGATTTAACTTTGTTTAATTAGAATGTAAAAGCAAACAAACAGATAGGACATTACAAATTCAGAACTCACCATTATTTAAATTGGTGAGAAAGATACAAGACTAGGACATACACTTGAAAACTCATGTTGTGAGTTCATGTTTATCCAATGAAAACAAAAATAGGAATATGTGGTTGTGCATGTCTTCAAAGAAACTCGTTGGGAAAAAAAAAACACTGGGTTGAGATTAAGTCTTGTCTAACCTTGCAAACTGCAGAAAAGAGAAGCTCCAGTCATCCACTAACATGTTCCCTCTTACCTGCTCCTTCTCCATGGATCTGGCTGCCACTACTGGATTTTCAGAACTTCTTTCCTGTGCTGACTTCCCTAGGAAACATTTCCTGACTAAAGGTCTCTGTCTGATAACATTGTACTGTTATTCCAAAATATTGGTGCAGTTGTTGACATCCTACATCATAGCATGTGTCTGTTTATAAATCCAGGTGTTTCCCATCTTCTTCTCCTGGAGTCGTAAAATGAACTTTATAAGCTTCCTAAAATTGAGTAGGTGTAATTCATTATTAACGTAGGAAGAAGAAACAATTTAAGAACAAACTGTATTAGAAAAAAGAAAACTTAACAAAGAAGAGATGAAAGCAATGATAGAGTGAATCCATCAAAAACTTGAAGAATCAATATCAGCATGTGTGGCCTTGTTAAAGGAAGTGTGTCACTAGAGGTGGACTTTGAGGCTTACAAAGCCCAAGCCAGTCCCAGTGGATCACTCTCTTCCTGCTGCCTGGAGATCCAGATGTAGAACTCTTAGTTACTTCTCCAGTACCATGTCTGCCAGCCTGCTACTGCCATGCTTTCTGCCATGGTAATAATGGACTAAACCTCTGAACTATAAACAAGCCCCAATTAAATGCTTTATCTCTGTAAGAGTTGCTGTGGCCATTGTGTCTCTTCACAGCAATAGAATACTAAGACAATGTGTATTGAATATCTGCAGTGAACCCTACACTGGATCTGACACCAAGTAAATGCCAATGTGGTTTCTGAATCTAATGAGTGATATTTACAGCTCAATAATAAATTATCAGTTTCATGAGGTCCCATTTCCTTAGAGCCTGTGTTATTGGTGTTCTGTTCAGGAAGTTGTCTCCTATGTCAATGAGTTCAAGGCTCTTCCCCACTTTTTCTTCTAGTCGATTTAATGTATCTGGTTTTATGTTGAGGTCTTTGATCCACTTGGATTTTAGTTTTAGAATTGACCAAGGGCTATGCATGGAGAGGACCTAAAACCCCTGCTCAGATGTAGCCCCCAGACTCAGACTCCAAGTGGGTTCCCTAGTAAGGAGAGCAGGAGTTGTCTCTGGCATGAACTTAGTGGCTGCCTTGGCTCTTTGATCACCTCCCCCTGAAGAGTGCAGCTTTGCTGGGCCACAGAGGAAGACAATGCAGCCAGTCCTGATGATACCTGATAGGTTAGAGTCAGATAGAAGGGGAGGAGGACCTTCCCTATCAGTGGACTAGGGAAAGGATATAGGGGGAGAAGAGGGAAGGAGAGTGGGATTGGGAATAGAGGAGGGAGGGGGCCATAGCTGGACTACAAAGTGAATAAACTGTAATAATGAATAAACAAAAAACCAAAAATATAAATAAAGAAAATTACCTTATTTCTATTAGCATATCCCAAGGAACAGTTATAGAAGAAAGTTCCAGGAAACACACTTGCATATTACTTCTAGCTTAATAGATGACCCATGAAGGAAAGAATATGGTTGTCAGTCACATTCTACCAGTTGGTAGCAGATAACATAAGATAAAGTAAGTATGTCTACCTTGATTTCTTGCAACAACATGGTTATGTACAATGACTGTAAATGTTGGGAATAAAAGTCAATTGCATGCCTAGTCCATAGTGGGTCCTTACTATAAAGACCCAGGTAATAGTAATCTTCAGGTAACAATCCTTATCGTAATCCTAGCTAACAACAGGCATCTTGAAATTGCTGGAAACACTTAAGAAGTTTAGGAATTCAAATACGCTTTTATGTTGTCGTATAAGTTAAAAAAAATCAAAACAAACAAACAAAAACAAGGCGTGCATGACCTGTATCACCTATGAAACATGCAGCAGGGCAGGGCGTAGAGAGTAGCCTACTCTGGGAGAGTAGCTCACCCAGAACAATGTCTCCTCCAATGCCAGGTCTTCCACCCCTGATGTCTTCAATGCTTTGTGTTGTGGTAAATAAAGGGCTAAATTACCTCTTGGTTCTGTTGTAATACCAGCATTTATATATCCACGACATGTAGGATTCCCCGGCCTAAAAACAATTACTGAAATAAAAATGTGGATGGCTCTCTGTTCCTAAATGTTCTCCTTGTTGTATACTTTGCTAAGAAGAAAGATAAGAGAAAATAGAGGAAGGGAAAGCCATCATTCCAAAATTTGCCAGAAGGGAGTTACTCTCTGCCTGATGTAGAAAATTTGTAGGAGCTGTGTGAATAAGGAGCTGAAAGGAAGAATGATAGCAGCTACTTCTCTCTGTGCTAAATCCCCTTTTAATTTTACTTTTTAAGTTAGCACTCTAAGTATTAGTTGTCATGACATTTGAAGAGATTTTTTTAATTTTATTTTATTTTGTGTGTGAGTAGGGGCACATTGTCTGCATGTATGTCTGTGTGCCACATGTTAACCTCATGCTGATGGAGGCAGAAAAGTTGTCAGGTCTCCTGTAAACAAAGGCTGTGAGCTACCATGTGAGTGCTAAGAACCAAACTCATGGTCCTCTGCAAGAGCAATAAGTGTTCTTACCCACTGGACTGTCTCTCCAGCCCCTCATTGTCACATTTGAAGAAAAGTATTTTAGTAAGATTCCTCCCTCTAAATCCTCCCACTGAGTTGTCTTCTGCCTGATATTCTAACCCCCCTTCCTCTTCCATTTTCATGTCACAAATGTCCTATTGCATAACTACTACATCATCAACATATTGTCTCCTTTGTAGTTATTTCACGTGTCTACATTTACACAATTTTTATACATAGGAATATGAATTTCAGTCTAGGGCTGTGTATGATAAAGAATGCATGTGGCTCCTATCTTTCTGAGTTTGGGCAATTTTGCTTACTATTATACTTTGCAGATCCATCAACTTTACTTCAAGTCTTACGACTATATTTTTCTTTACACTTAAATAAAATTTTGTTTTATGTACATACCATACCTTTACAATCCACTGACATACATGTAATTACATAGACACATGTACAAATCGACAGGATAACCTAATAAACAAGCATGCTGATTAACTTACTAGTGTCCCTATAGATTCAATGGCATGGACATAAAAACTAAACATGTGAGTGGTTTGGTCAGCAAACAGGAGAGAAGAGAGGTGATCCAAGGACATTGAATGCAAAGGAATCCTAAGTGGCTCCAAATGACCCAGTTACACAAGAGTGCACTGGTGGGTCTTGAATTGGATTGGAACATGAACAACTAGTATTACAAGCCAAAGAGATTATCCTCAATTTAACAACTAAAGATTCTAAATTTGTCTGTGCTATTTGGAGACAACGTATACAATGATGTTTGGCCTTACCCAGGTGCTGGCTGTCTGGTACCAACTGAGACATTGAATTTGAAAAGATTACATCTGCTGGTTATTTATTGTCTTAAGAAAATCAAGAAACCCTTAGTTCCCACAAAAGATATTTCTCCTGTTTCCAACAGTGAAAATTTCAAGTCTTCAAACAGCAATATCTCGAAAGTAATAACCACATTCATCATCCAAGTGCTGTACCTGCCTTTTACCACTGGCGACTCAGAGTGCCAACTGATATCCTGCTTTGACGACCCTGTATATCAGGTCACTGGAATGTGAGTATCCTGTGTGAAGTAGATCATGAGCTATGTTCTGCCAATTAAAGTTCTGTTGTACTCCATATATGACATTCAAGCCACTGCTCTGCATTTCAATTCAGTGAATAAGTATAATTTGTAAAATGAAATGATTTAAAATGATTTAACTACTTAGAGCATGAATGTTTACAATAGTGCTATATGAAGGCATATTTTTCGTATATGTCCTCACTAGATTGATGATTCATGGTACAAAAGAAGACTTTGAATAAAATAATGAAGACCTTGACACTTTAAACACACACACACAAAATATACAAAACTGTCTAATCTTCAGTACAGACCTCCCAGAATTTAAGGCTATACTCTGTTACAGGAAATCGTTCTGACAACTGAAATGTTGCTGGCTTCCATCCAACTTAGCATACTTTCAGGGATTTTATTAAGATAAATACAATGGTCTAATGGTCCAAGAGCTCTGACAAGTGATCCAGCCTTATGAGGACTACCTCTGTCTATATGTAGAATTTTCAAACAGCCTGCACTGTTAGGTAGACACAAAAGAGCCGTGTTACATGATGGATTGTCCCCATTGCCAAGGTTGGCTTTATGTGTCCCTATGGCACAGATATGAAATCACAGATATAACTGTGTAGAGAGGTGGCCAAGGGAGATCATATTTTCTACCTGTTTCCTACACTCCCAGGCCTGACTTTAATGGTGGCCCTCACCAACATGAGCATCAACAAAATATCTGGAAGCAAACAACATGAAACAAGTGTCAAGTTAGGGAAGGTATTGGTCATTTTATCTGCAGCCTATCATTGAAGCCTAATACAAATCAGTATTCTGAAATTCATTTTAGAAAGGATCACACCGGAGCCCTGAAAGGCTAATAATACTGTAAGTCCATCTTGATAATAAATGCAGAAGCAGGACAGACCGTCAGAGTTGAATCCTGCTTCCTTTGAAGTCGGTGACATGAATTTTGAGTGCAGCCAGCAGAAGCAAACTGCAGAGCATTCCAGACTGGGAACCATCTCATCATAAGTCTGACAAGAGCCAGTTTTAGGGTAAACATAGGGCATCCATTTCTCTGACAGATGGCTGCCTCCATGAATCTTTCTTCCAAGGTTGCAATTGCTGACAAGGATGTAGATTTCTACCAGGCAGGAAAAGTCACACTGCTGTCTGAGGAGATGTCTGGGTTTGGCAAATCTCCTTTCTCACCAGTAGAGTCCCAGAGGCTGGAGATGAAGGTGAGATTGTTGTCTCATGTAGGTTCCTAGGAAGTGTGGTGGCCAACTTCCCATTCTGGAAGGAAAGAAGCCTCTCTCTCCTGCCCTGTCTCCACCTCCACAAACTACAGGGTGTCTCTAGGCACAGATTTCCTTCTTGTAAGTTGTATAATTTAAGAGGGGAGAGAGAAAATTTCTGAAGTCAGAGTAGCAGTTTTGGAATTGACACAACTTTATAGTCCCAGTATTTTTAAAATAGGGTGTCAGGAAGTAACTGAGAACTAACTGAGGAGGGGGCATGAAATGCTACTTTTAACTGTTCAACAGGAAGGAGATGGGAAAACATCACTCTCTCAGCTTGTTCCTTGGCATGTAGAGAGCGGTTCAGCTGAATCCCTATCCCTATAAATCAGATGTGAATAACAGCCTGGTCTCCACCTACCTTGGGCAAAACATTCTGTCTCTATAAATATGCCACTAGTGGCCAAGGGCATGTGCCTTTTCTCTAATGGGGATGGGCCAAGATAGGCTCGGAACAGGTCTCATGTTTCTTCACTTATAGCCAGTAGCAGTATTAGAGCCTGAACTAGGTTTAGGGAGGCTCTCAGAGCTCATCTGCTTTATAAAGTTAACCAGTGCTAACTGAAACTGTGCGTTCTCTAGCAATGCAGCCATAAAACACACAAATGAAGTCACCAAAAACATAAACAGAAAAAAGGCAGTACCTTAAAAAATATGTATAGGCACACCTGGCTCTTAGCACTTGGAAAAATGAAACTGAACCTTTATCTCTTATTCTGCATAAAACTGATCTCCAAATAGGCCAAGGACTTTCATAACCCAAAATAAAACCCATGCAAGTTGAAGGGAGAGTAAACCCCAAGTATTAAACACAGGTAAGGACTTCCTGAACAGGACTTCTGAACCCCACTCCTGTGGGGCAATTAAGACCGAGGTCTGGCATTTCTGGATAGCCTTTGAGCTCAGTATAATATGACAGACTCCCTTTCTCAGCTGGGGGACGCCAGATCTCCTAAGGAGTGCCACATAGCCCTCAGGGAGATTACAAGGCCAACTTTTCCTAGTAAGAAATCCATTCAAGCACCTGGGGATTTCTGGAAATACCCAAGCTATGCTAATGAGATGTCTTGGTGTCTTGGCTTTCAACCAATGACCTTTAACTGTACCTGGAGTCCCCACCTCCCACAGGATAACTAAGTACTGATTTTCCCCTTCTGATGGGGCTGTTTGGTTACATGAAAATCAAGTACTTCTAGCCCCAGTGAATCAAAACACATTCATCCCTGAAACCCGCCCCCACCGCCCAAGGTCTATAAATGTCCCTGATTCATGAAATAACCTCTCTTTCACTCTATTCCTCCACCATGACTGCCTAAGCCTCCTCATTTATTCTGGAAAAGGAAAGGGGTACCTGAAAAATTGTCGATGAATGCCAAAGCTTGGCTGCCAATCATACAGCCACAACCGGGCTGCCCAGAGCTTTTGGAGTGAGTGCTTTGGGCTTGACTGCTGGTCAGACAGCCACATGCTGATGGTTGCCTTTTTTTTAATTACAGTTTATTCACTTTGTATCTCCCCTGTACCTCCCTCCTCCCCTCCCAATCTCACCCTTTCTCATCCCCACCCATGTCCCTCTCCAGTCCACTGAAAAGGGAGGTCCTCCTCCCCTTCCCTCTGATCCTAGTCTATCAGGTCTCATCGGGAGTGGCTGCATTGTCTTCTTCTGTGGCCTGGTAAGGCTGTTTCCCCATCAGGGGGAGGTGATCAAAGAGCAGGCCAATCAGTTCATGTCGGAGACAGTTCATGTTGGAGACAGTCCCTGTCCTCATTACTATGGAGGCAACTTGGGTACTGAACTGCCATTGGCTACCTCTTTGCAGGGGTTTCAGGCCATCTCCATGAATGGTCCTTGGCTGGAGTATCAGTTGCTGAAAAGAC